>NC_051409.1:14585591-14585817 GCF_015228065.2 Penaeus monodon | reverse complement strand
AAAAAAACATGAAAACCCCAAGGAATACCGTAAACCTCGCATCCCCAACCCCCTTTTAAAAAGCACACTTTTTAACTGCAAACCCCAACAACCCGGCACAAAACCCCCCTCTTTCATCCTCCCCCCCCCCCCCTAACTTTCCCTTATGTTTCCCCCCTTCTTTTCTTTCCCCCTTTCCCCCCTTCTTTCCCTCTTCCCTTTTACTTTTTAAACCCCTCAACCCTTA
>NC_051409.1:14584488-14584688 GCF_015228065.2 Penaeus monodon | reverse complement strand
TTCCCCCCCTAACCCCCCCCTTTCCCAAAAAGGCTTTTTTTAGTTTTCGCTTGGGGTTTCCCCCCCTTGATAAATGTCTCTTCAGACCTCATGGACAATGCATTTTTCACCGCTAAGTGCAAGATATCGAACCTAACTCATTATGATGTAAATATGCAAATTATAGAATAGCTTTGTATATCTCTGCCTCGCCATGGGAT
>NC_051409.1:14584061-14584279 GCF_015228065.2 Penaeus monodon | reverse complement strand
GGGGGGGAAGGGGAGGCGAGAGTCCAAAAGTCAAACAAACCGAAAAAAAAAACACAGACACACATCCGACTCCCTAAAAAAGACAACAAAACGTATCAGCTCCAAAAATTGCTGACAGTAACGACTCGGCTGACGTTAAGGGAAACACAACAAACCTCACCGAGACACTAACCAAACAAAATAAAATAGCTACATCCCATGGGGCCGAAGGGAAACGG
>NC_051409.1:14583843-14583931 GCF_015228065.2 Penaeus monodon | reverse complement strand
TAAGGATAAGGAGAGAGAGAAAAATATAAGAAACACATATAAAAACAGCGGAATACAAACTGACAAGTCCTTCTTTATTTTACTCACG
>NC_051409.1:14583551-14583796 GCF_015228065.2 Penaeus monodon | reverse complement strand
TCGATAGAACTAATACCTTCCGGTGAATTTCGTTGCCATATTAGGCCTAGGCCCCGAAAAAACCAGCCGGGCGGGTTCGAAGCCGCGCACCGGCCCTGGAGGTGGGCAAACACGTACTACACAGTCTCAGGATAGACCGGGTTGTGTAATGGGTGATTTATGGACCTCCTCTCTCTCGTCTCGCTGGCTGTTTCGCCTTTCTTTCTATTCTTCTGTCGAATCCCATTCGGGAGTATATGCTAATT
>NC_051409.1:14582978-14583312 GCF_015228065.2 Penaeus monodon | reverse complement strand
CAGTAATGATAATTCACGACACTTAAGCATGATAAAAGCGCCACGTCAAAGCCTATATATACACCGTATCACATCTGACGTCACCGCATCATCTTCATTTACAACGATAATGCTCATTAAGGAAATTTGAATGAATCGGAAAAAAAACATACAACGAGAAATGTCATGCAGGGTGTCGTTTGCCTTTCCTTCACGGTCGAAGTTAGAAGGGTTGAGAATTCTTCTTTTTTCTTAAGACAGATAGAAACTTTTATTCCAGTACCAATATTGATCTTTCTGTGAACCTCTGTTCGGTAAATATTTTATTACATTTTCAACGAAATGATAGATGTAA
>NC_051409.1:14581994-14582633 GCF_015228065.2 Penaeus monodon | reverse complement strand
AGGCCGGCCAGCCTGCCTCTGACATCAAACCAGTTGAAACGTGAACCATCTGTCGTGAGATGACAATGGCGTTTAGAGTGTTTATTGCTTGTTTGTACATCGTTTAAGTCGTTATTCTATTTCCCCTTATTACTTCCTATCCTCTTATCTTTCTTTTCACTCCCTTTCTCTTTCCTCTCCTCTCCTCTCCTTTCTTCTCTCCTCTCCTCTCTTCTCTCTTCTCCTCTCCTCTCTTCTCCTTCTCTACTATTCTCTCTCTTTGTCCTCTCTTCTCTCTCTCTCTTTCTGCTCTATCCCTCTCTTTGTCTCTCACTTTCTGTCTCTTTTGACCGGTCACATCATACCGTGCATTTATTTACACTGAATGCTCAGTAACACAAATGCTGATTAACGACACCCAATCACTGATGATCATGAAAGCTCTTTGCCAGTAATTCAAGTTCACCCAACTGCCTCATCATCCAATGAACGTTACAGCATCCTAGTCGCTAATCTTTAAAATCAGAAAGATCTAGAAAAATTGTATTCCAAGAAGGTTATTTGGGTTGACGTGGACCGACAAGTTTATTGTGACAAGAGTTTACATCTCAAAAGGTTATTCTTGCCGTTTTCTCAATAAGTCACATCGTTTCTGGTGGA
>NC_051409.1:14581266-14581609 GCF_015228065.2 Penaeus monodon | reverse complement strand
TCACCTCCTCCGGCCGGACGCCCCCAACAACAAACAACCTTGTTATCTACGGACAGATTAAAACGAAGCAGAAATGAAAAAGTGACAGTGACTAGCGAAGCCCTTGTCACCCTAGATGGCCATCACATCACACTCTTAGATAAACACTTTTAATCCCTCTAAGAAGCGAGTGTTCCTGAGGCTCCGATCTAAAGGGACATAGTGACCCCAGTAGGAAGCCCGGGTCGTGAACAAACCTACCTATCAGTGAATTTACATATATACTTTTCAACCAATCCACCACACTGAATATATATCTGCCTACATACCTATCATATTTTACCTAAATCAGTTTATCTGAGAG
>NC_051409.1:14580813-14581164 GCF_015228065.2 Penaeus monodon | reverse complement strand
GATGCGTTGGATATCATTCCAAATGGGTTTTATTTATTTTATTAATAAACGACATCCATGTCAGAATCACAATATAATCAAAATAACGTGGAATACTACCGTGAAAAAATGAAAAAATATAGATAATAAATGTGAGTCAATCAAAAAGTTTTAATCCATACATGTGACGAATATACCTAAGCGAATAATAAGCGTGTCATTGGAGAAATAACGAGAAAGGAAGAAAAAAGTTGTGAGTGAAGAGGGTTCGTATTTTCCAACAGAAATTCTTCCATTTCTAGATTTCTATGTAATTCCAGAAATGGCACAGGAAATACGAGACAAAAGAGTGACGGGGAGAGGGGAGGGAGT
>NC_051409.1:14580498-14580665 GCF_015228065.2 Penaeus monodon | reverse complement strand
CAGATAACTAGGAGAGCCTAAAACCGAGAGAAACCGACGTACAATCCCTCACCTATAAAAAGAAATGTCAAACAGAGCTCATGATACACAAACGCAAAGAGATTCCGAGAGGATCCAAAAAACAAAAGCCGATCGCCACATACGTCACCGGTAGAAGCGAGATCAGG
>NC_051409.1:14580291-14580442 GCF_015228065.2 Penaeus monodon | reverse complement strand
TATATCGCAAACAGATAAAAATACTGTATATACCTTCTGAAAAAAAAATGAAAACATAAAAATAACTCGGACAAATCCTCTAAAAAGAAAGAGATAAGATGGACAGACCGATAGAAAAGAGATAAAAATAACTCATTTCATTACGGCCACC
>NC_051409.1:14580049-14580207 GCF_015228065.2 Penaeus monodon | reverse complement strand
CTTCAAGACGCACTTAATCGCTAATTTGTCTGAATTCATGCAGGATAAACACCGCCTTTGGTCTCGGTCCTGACGCTCGGCCGCCGCTTGCAAGGAGCTCGGAATCAATTGAAGCATCATCGAAGGAGGTTATTTTCTGCCCTTGACTAGATTGGCGG
>NC_051409.1:14579187-14579287 GCF_015228065.2 Penaeus monodon | reverse complement strand
GCGTGGCTGTCCGTCAGAAGATTCATATCAGAGCCTGAGACGCCTGGATTAAGGGACGCTGGAAACTTTTACTGAACACGATTCGCCCATGAAATACAGC
>NC_051409.1:14578612-14578741 GCF_015228065.2 Penaeus monodon | reverse complement strand
GGTAGTTTGTAACCTACCACAGATCAATGACTAAAAAAAAAAAAAGAGTCCGAAACGAATAAGTTTTAAAAAAAAGGAAGAAAAAGAGAAGAAAGGGAAGATTCTGTCCTACTATATATCTCTGGATTC
>NC_051409.1:14578342-14578572 GCF_015228065.2 Penaeus monodon | reverse complement strand
GGAGGAAAACCTCTCGCCTGCATGACCTCCTACGACGGCTCTCGAAGGGTCGTGGACGGGCGACTGAAGACAAAGCAAGATCAACACGCGCTTGTATATACACGCATATAAAGTGACACGAGAGGTTGGATTTCTAGAAGGAATGGGAACAGAGCCTTTCGGATCACTTTATCGTTTGCCTTCACGGCAGACAATTAGAGATAAAAAGATGAGGGGAGGGGAGGGCGAGG
>NC_051409.1:14577971-14578176 GCF_015228065.2 Penaeus monodon | reverse complement strand
ACAGACGGACAGACAGACAGTTATTAGAAGAAAAAAAGTAAATAGCACTCACACTCCCAAGCCCAAACCATCACGAAACACACACGCAAACACACGACAAACGAAGAAGAGCCACGGGCGAGCAAACACGGGAGCGGCGCTCGAGGGAGGCGATCGAAGGCGTTAGGGAGACCATGTCCCTCACCGGGGGGGCGGATTCCCCCGT
>NC_051409.1:14576521-14577571 GCF_015228065.2 Penaeus monodon | reverse complement strand
AGCCAAAGGGTCTGAGAGTAGAGATACATTAGCGCACATTTCCATGCAATTCTCTACCTGTCAGTCATCTTTATACGCTTACATTTCAGAATATTCCAGACTTATCACCCTTCGCTCCTAACAATACCCTCCCCCCTCTTCCTCTCTCCTAACCACTGTCCCTTCTTCTTCCCTCCCTCCCTTTCTCTCTTCCATCACCCTTTCTTCCATTTTTACACCCCCCCTTTTTTTTCCATCCTCCGCTCCCTCTTTCCTTCCCTCCCTCATTCTCTCCCAAGCTCTGTTCCTCCCTCCTTCCCTTCCTCCCTCCCTCTCTCCCAACCTCTGTCCCTCCTTCCCTCCCTCTCTTCCCTTATCCTTTCTTCCTTATTCCTTTCCTCCTTCTTTCTCTTTTTCCATCTCTTTGCCTCCCTCCTTCCATCCCTCCCTTCCCATTTTCCCTTTTCCCTCTTCCCTTCCTACCTACCCTTTCCCCTTCCCTCTTTGCTCATCTCCCCCTTACGCTTCTCCTGCTTACCTCCCCTCTCCCCTTCCCTTAAAGACCTTCCAACCGCATCTAACCTTCCTTTCCTCGCCCCCCCCCCCTCCAACGCCTTGTCTTTCGTCCTTCCTTCCCTTACCCCCCTTCCCAACACCTCACTTCGCGTTCCGTTTTCCTCGCCCCGTCGCCGTTCGTCTCCTCACTTCGTTGCCGTTCGTCTCTTCGCCTCGTCCCTGTTCGTCGCCTCGCCCCGTCGCCATTCGCCTCCTTGCCCCATCGCCGTTCGCCTCCTCGCCCCGTCGCGTCGCCGTTCCAGAATCGCTCCGTTCGGCCGCGTGACCTTGCCTCGTCCCGCCGCCCTGTGACACACATACCTCGGGTGCGCATGTCTCGCGGCATTGGTAGTTTCTTCGTGCGCGGCCGCCATTAGGCAAATGGGCTGAGGGCAGGGAAAGGGGGGGGGGATGGAATGGCGTGTGACATTGCTTTTTCTGTGTGACTGACAAGCGGAGATTCTTTTTCTTCTTGGCTGTTTTTTTTCTCTTTTTTCTTTGTGTTTGTCTCTCGGA
>NC_051409.1:14576095-14576375 GCF_015228065.2 Penaeus monodon | reverse complement strand
AATTAAGGGATAATGAAAAAAAAATGGCGAGAATGAGAAGAAAAAAGAAATAAGACACCGCGAAAAGAAAGAAACGAGAAATAAGAAAAGGAGTTGCGACAAAAGGAAAAATCAAACAAACCTATGGAAAGGGAGAAGGAACAGAAATAGAAGAAAAAAAATCAAACAAAAAAAGGAAGCTGGGAAAAGACGATAAAAAAGACAGGAGCAAAAATAAATAAACAAAAAAGATAGTGAAACAACCGAGCACATTGACTGACAGACAGAAAAAAAATAGAGA
>NC_051409.1:14575111-14575424 GCF_015228065.2 Penaeus monodon | reverse complement strand
CCCCGCTGCCAAGGCCGCGGCTCCCCGATGAATGGGCATGAGAGCGCGTGCTTGCCCCTCCCGCCTGGCCATTAGCAATGCCGAACGCACATCACACACCCATTCGAACTCTCCATCAACAATGAGTCGATTCGCCGTTTCTCTCAACGTCATTTTCGACTGGCGTGGCCCCGTTGGAACGCCGGGCCTGTTCTCAAGGCGACCCTAACCTTATTTGCAGTCGTTTTCATGAATCTATCTATTTCTTTTTTATTTCTTTTTTATTATTATTCCTTCTAACTCCGGTTTTGTTCTGTCTGCCTGTTTGTTTCCT
>NC_051409.1:14573815-14574757 GCF_015228065.2 Penaeus monodon | reverse complement strand
GGTCACGTGATCACACAGCACGATTCCCAGCCGGCGCGATCGCATGGCGGTCATGAAGAGCGACGCACAGGAGAAGGATAAGACTCGCATGCCGTGTCCTCATGACCACTATGGCCGCGCGAAGGATGAGAGAGAGACGAGCAGCGAAAAAAATTAACACCGTAAAACGAGAGAGAAAAAAAGGATTATTTTTGAAGATAAGAGGAAGGTGGAAAAGATAAAAAAGAAAGAGAGAGGGAAGAGGGAGAAAGGGAAAGGCGAAGAGGGAATGAGGAGACGGAGAAAGAGAAGGGACGAGGGACAGAAAGAAAGAGAATGGAGAGAGGAAGAGAAAGAAAGTGAAAGGAAAATGAAAAGTAAGAGACGAAAAAGAGAAAGAGAGAAACGGAGTGAACGAGGGAAAGAGAGAAACGAAGAAGACGAAAGGTAGAAAGAAAGAAAGAGAAGGAAAAAGAGAAAGAGAAACAAAGAAAAAGAGAGAAACGAAGGAGTCAAAGAAAGAAAGAGACGAAATAATTATGATAGTACTAAATAAGAGAAGAGAAAAGGAAGAAATAAAATAAAGAGTCGGGCAGAAAGAAGGCGATAAAACCAGAAATAGCAAAAGAAAGAAAAGGAAAAGAGAACCAAAGATAACATAGAAGAGCAAACAGAAAAAAAAAAACGCCAAACACCGCAGAAAGAAGGCGATAAAACCAGAAATAGCAAAAGAAAGAAAAGGAAAAGAGAACCAAAGATAACATAGAAGAGCAAACAGAAAAAAACAAAACGCCAAACACCGCCAACCAACACACGAGGGGATCAGCGAGGGGACAAAAAGATGGCACCACGTCAGCCGTCGGCGCGGCACTCTCACGCCCCGACGGCCCCGCGTGGCACCCGACCCGCCCGATCCGCCTCGGTCGCCGCTGTCGGTATTTTCCTTCTCTCGTCCGGCTCTTA
>NC_051409.1:14573362-14573687 GCF_015228065.2 Penaeus monodon | reverse complement strand
ATCTTATTTGGTTATTCCTGGTCTTTATCAGATTATTCTTACTCCAATCATTCTTATTTTTTATTAATAATTTTGATCTTCAGCTAACTTCCCTTTCTTTTATCTAATTAAAAAAATAAAATCTTGAGGACGAAACCTTAATTATTTTCATCTGAAGTTAATGAATAATTGGTATATTGTCTTTGGTCTTTGCTTTGGTTTACTGTATTTATCTACTCATTTTCATCTCGTATCTTTCTGATCTAATTCTCTTATCTTCATGCATGAAACAACAGATTTTGCAAAAATTAAAGCAAAATCAAAAGAAATTTAAAAAGGTAAATGG
>NC_051409.1:14573056-14573165 GCF_015228065.2 Penaeus monodon | reverse complement strand
GTCCCGTGTTGTATCCACGAGCTTGTGCGTCCAAAGTGGGGGGGGGGGGAGGTAGAGGGTGAAGTGAGAGTCGGAAAATGATGGAAGGGTAAAAGAAACGATAAAAGAG
>NC_051409.1:14572836-14572963 GCF_015228065.2 Penaeus monodon | reverse complement strand
GTAACTCGAGGCAGGGACGAAGGAGTCAATCTTTCTATGGAAGATCGAATTACTCAGAGAATGCTCACTAGACTATCCTGTGCAACGGAGGATTTAGCTTATGCATTTGTGTACGCAAACACGCAAA
>NC_051409.1:14572150-14572293 GCF_015228065.2 Penaeus monodon | reverse complement strand
GGGCGAAGGGCTGATCCCTGAAGCCAAATTGGCGACCGTTTAATAACAAGGCGCGCGACCGCATCCGGCCAAGGAGATCGCGCTGTCGATGTCGCCTTTGATAAAAGCCGAACGCGCCGGGCAGGTGGTCACTGCACCCCCCC
>NC_051409.1:14571116-14571485 GCF_015228065.2 Penaeus monodon | reverse complement strand
TAACCAGCGCACCACAAACCTCTCTCTCACGCACACACAAAAAATGTTTTTTTTTCCCCGCTGGCCGAAGCTAATGAGGCACCCGAGGAAAAAAAAGAACTTTGACAAATTGTTTCTCTTTAAGATGGGACGGGAACATGGAAAAAAAATCTACAGATTACACTGCTTATGGCGCATCGAATTCAACTTATCAACCAAATATTTTCAGCCTGTTACAGTAAACCGATGGAATTGTATCGAATTCAGTTCACTTATGTCAACTTATTAGACTGAACCCATTAAATCGGCCCATTAAATTGTGCATTGTGTTGTCATCCACTCGATTGTTTGCCACGAAGCCTCATAATGACTTAATTCGTAAATTTCCAC
>NC_051409.1:14570698-14570776 GCF_015228065.2 Penaeus monodon | reverse complement strand
CTGTCAACGGTCACAACACCATCGCTACCAAATCTACCAGTCACACCAACAAATTGCTTGATCACCCTTTCATATTTG
>NC_051409.1:14570496-14570656 GCF_015228065.2 Penaeus monodon | reverse complement strand
AGGCTCTCCCAAAAGTCGTCTTTCTAGCCATCACTATTTCGTCATGTAACTCAAAACACGATTTTTTTACGCTTTATTTTTTTGTCATGGGTGTCAGGTAGCTTGTGACTAGGCCTAAGCCGGAGAAAAAGGGGGAAAGAGGCCGTGAAATAGACAGGTA
>NC_051409.1:14570009-14570110 GCF_015228065.2 Penaeus monodon | reverse complement strand
AAGCTATGTAGCAGGAGATACAGCTGTACACCAGTTAAGACATCATAAAGTTCACCTCATAAACATAAGAATGCTGGAGAACAACTGTTGTTTTTTTCACA
>NC_051409.1:14569891-14569981 GCF_015228065.2 Penaeus monodon | reverse complement strand
CGACCCTTCCCTTACATCTTGTTTTCTTCTCGTATCTCTTCCCGAAATTCGAGTGCTCACCAACTTCAAGATAAAAGGGTGCACGTGCAG
>NC_051409.1:14569544-14569667 GCF_015228065.2 Penaeus monodon | reverse complement strand
GGGTTCAATCGCATAAAATTTTAGCAGTGAGGAAACCGCCTCTCTAAGAGAATTTATGTATGGGTTTTTAGCCTGGTGAATTTAGGTCGAGCGTTGATTACTAAAATAATCTCAGGATTAGGG
>NC_051409.1:14568753-14568986 GCF_015228065.2 Penaeus monodon | reverse complement strand
TATCATAATCAGCCAACAACAACAATGGTGAAAAGAAACAAGAGAAAGAAGACCGCGCGAGATACGAGCATCACCAATTTCTCGCAGACACACAGCATCCCGAACAAGCACGCCCATCTCCGGCGCCCTTGCCAAAAACATCCAATAAAATCCGAGGTAATTTACCAAAACATAATATAATTTTACGCTCGTGGTCTTTATTTCCTCGACAGCGCTAATTCCTAGCAAGAATA
>NC_051409.1:14568397-14568721 GCF_015228065.2 Penaeus monodon | reverse complement strand
CAAGACAAAAGCTTTTGATTAGGCTTGTAAAAGTGTCTTATGAAGCTATCAACATGATATTATATATATGTTCTATGAATTTTGTCATTTGTTTCTCTGTTAAAATCAACAGTGGCTTATATATACTTTTCCTAAAGAAAAAAAAGAAGAAAATATATCAAAACTGTTAAGCAAAAGATAAAAGAAAAAAAGTGAATTTACTAATTAAAAGGAGAATTTTAAGAAGCCGAAAAAAATGTTAATCAACAAAGAAAAGACGAAAATATTGTGAAGCAAAAGAAAGAATGAAAGTAAATTAAATATATTTCTTAAATGAAAAAAACC
>NC_051409.1:14567845-14568314 GCF_015228065.2 Penaeus monodon | reverse complement strand
CAAAATAAAGAATGAAAAAAAACACAAAGAAAATGTAAAATTCAAAAGAAAGTTATTAATCAAAAGAAAAAAAATCACGAAAAGAAAAAGAATAAAATTTTAAGAGAAATTGTTACTCTGAACATTATTAATAAGTCGAAATTGATTTTTCCCCCAGAAATCTCTCTATTATTTCCTAATTCTTAATCTTTCTAATCTATTTATATCTGTAGTGTGTCCACTTCCCCATTCCATTCCTTATCCACAATAATATTTTGACAACAGTTATATTAGTATCTGCAATACCCTATTATTATCAATATCAGCGATGATACCAAAAATAGTGCTAATAATGACCATGGCACCAGCAATATTAACAATGACAATGATCGCGTACGTGACCCTAGTACAATCACAAGCCCAAAGAAAACTAGGGGGCGGGGCTTGTCTCTTGGGGAAAGAGTTAATCCCCTAAGTACCCTAAAATATT
>NC_051409.1:14567590-14567692 GCF_015228065.2 Penaeus monodon | reverse complement strand
TCCCTCAGCCACACACAAGCACACGCGAGGGAGAGCGAGGGGAGATAAATACGGATTGAAGTAAGCTCAGATCCTAAATAAGACTCTGGCCTTGAGAGTACG
>NC_051409.1:14567057-14567146 GCF_015228065.2 Penaeus monodon | reverse complement strand
GAGAGTGTGTTTTTTATGTTATTATTAGTAGTCTTTCCCGTAAGATGAACAGTAACCAGACTCCCAAGAGACAAATGAATGAGCATTTA
>NC_051409.1:14566935-14567020 GCF_015228065.2 Penaeus monodon | reverse complement strand
TGAGAGTGAAATTAGGAGAATGTGTAGACTGAACCGAAACAAAATCAGCTGCCTGGCACGTTCACATACCTCAGTCTTCACTCGT
>NC_051409.1:14566578-14566743 GCF_015228065.2 Penaeus monodon | reverse complement strand
TTTTCCTTTCCGGCGACTGCTCTTAATCCCATTGTTGATCTTATCTCGTCACATTCCAGTATTTTTTCCCAATCTGCTTTTTCGCTCACCTTCACGTCGTCTTACATTTAGTGCCTTTAAAAGTGTTACATTTTATTCATGCATTTTTTAGAATTATATTTATAA
>NC_051409.1:14566223-14566423 GCF_015228065.2 Penaeus monodon | reverse complement strand
CTTTCACTCGCTAAAATACCCTCGATGTGAATGAATGAATATCTAAACAGGATTAAGGGAGTCTTGGGTCAGAGGTTATTTTTATGGAAATCAAAAGTATTTCACCTCAGCCGAAAGCGACGATCTAAAGGAATTTCACACTGTAGGAATGTGGATAGGTATGAGCTGTGTGTGAATATAAGCGTGAAATCTGCTTGGTA
>NC_051409.1:14565828-14565970 GCF_015228065.2 Penaeus monodon | reverse complement strand
TTTCATGAATAAAATCAACTCTTTCTCTCCCCTCGCCCCAGGAATCCAACAAAGAAATCCTTGACACCTCCCTTGGCAAAGGACGGGATTCTTCCTCTGATTCGGAATTCAAAACGAGCGCAGCTACGGACAGGTATCGTGG
>NC_051409.1:14565264-14565716 GCF_015228065.2 Penaeus monodon | reverse complement strand
GAATGCCAGAGTTCGGGGAAAACTGAGAGCGGCACAAAGGAAGAAAAGAAGCAGTCAAACGGGGACGAAAGACGCTGCAAGAAAGGAGAGGAGGAATCAAGAAGTGCGGGAAGGGAAGAAAAAGGGTTAGGACAGGGAGAGAAAAGCGAAGAAGAAATTAAAGAAATTAAATGGGACAAAGATCCTGGGGAAGGGGTGGGGGAGAAAGGGAGAATAAGAGTAGAAAGAGAGAATAAAGGAGAAAAAAGGGCCACTAAGGAGGATAAAAATAAGAAGAATGAAGGAGAGAAGAGGAGGTCGACGACACCACCTCGACCCAAAGCCCGAAAGTCCTCGGAGGATCGGATACGTGCTGGCAGATGAGTCAATATTTGCGAGGTTAAACGGGGCAGGAGACGGGACACCTGTTGCCTCGGAGGAACACAGAGGACACGTTGAGACACTCGTGGCCT
>NC_051409.1:14564853-14564922 GCF_015228065.2 Penaeus monodon | reverse complement strand
GTTTGACTTTTCTCTCGCTCTGATTTCTCGGAGAAAAGGGCAGCGGAAGAGAATTTCATTGTGAGGTAG
>NC_051409.1:14564172-14564421 GCF_015228065.2 Penaeus monodon | reverse complement strand
TTTCGAGTCCCGTGAAAGGCCACTTCATTCCAAAAACAATGTCCTTCAAGACCGAGTGGTTGCGAGCCAAGGTCAAAGCCTCGTGTCGCGAGAGGAATCGGAGGGTCAATATT
Source organism: Penaeus monodon (assembly GCF_015228065.2). Taxonomy (NCBI): domain Eukaryota; kingdom Metazoa; phylum Arthropoda; class Malacostraca; order Decapoda; family Penaeidae; genus Penaeus; species Penaeus monodon. The sequence goes on along the minus strand of NC_051409.1, from coordinate 14,564,308 downwards.
TACTTTGTATTTGAGGTCCTTCAGAGGAGGGGGGGAGGGGGGATGATGGGGAGGGGAAGATTGTGTGACGTCACTGATTTGTGGTCGAATTTACTAACTGGGTTTGTTTTTTTCTGTCTGTCTGTCTCCGTCTGCT
>NC_051409.1:14563761-14563966 GCF_015228065.2 Penaeus monodon | reverse complement strand
TTCTGAAAAAAAAATTACCTACGCATGATCAAATATTCACAATAGAACAAACTATCAAAGCTTCCTTTCAACTTCCAAATAGAGGGACCATTGTAACCAGTCCGGAAAAAAGGAAAAAAAGAAAAGAATATATTTTATTTTCAACAAAGAAGAGTCCTTTGGCGGCACCTTTTAGGACTGTGTCCTCGGCACGAACTTCGATTTC
>NC_051409.1:14563173-14563355 GCF_015228065.2 Penaeus monodon | reverse complement strand
TTCTTATCTTTACAAACAACAATGCTAATAACAAGATCTATAACTATAAATAACGACCATAAGAGCTATCGGAAGGAAAACCGAGAGGCAGCCAAACGAAAATGAAACATAGAAAAAGCTCTCTGAGCCCAGCACTTTCTCCAGCGACATTCCCTCGCGAGAGAAACAGAAGACACATTGAG
>NC_051409.1:14562731-14562863 GCF_015228065.2 Penaeus monodon | reverse complement strand
ACCTTTCTGTCCCTTTTTTCTATCTTCTACAGTACTCTTCTTTGTTCAGTCTCTCTCTATCCCTTTTTCTCCCCCCCTCCCCATTTCTCTCCTCTGAGACTTACCAAGGACGAACGTAGACGGAATGAAATA
>NC_051409.1:14562338-14562695 GCF_015228065.2 Penaeus monodon | reverse complement strand
AGCATGTGATCCGGCCTTTGTTCTCCTTCCCCACTCACCCCTCCCTCACACCCCCTTTCCCTAGCTTCTTTTCCTCACACTGCTAACCCCTCCCCTAACCCCAACCTCTCCCTCCCTCACATCCCCAACACCATTCCCTCCTCAACCCCTTAGTGGCCTTACCCTCCACTCACTCCCTCCCTCAACCCCCCCAATCTCATCCTCAACACCACCCTCACACCCCCAACCCTCTATCCCCTTCCCCCATCCCCCATCCTCATCCCTTCATCCTCATCCCCTCCCTTATGCCCCAACCTCATCCCCTCTCTCCAACCCCAACCTCATCCTACCCCATCCTTTTCATCCCCTCCCCCCCCC
>NC_051409.1:14562110-14562309 GCF_015228065.2 Penaeus monodon | reverse complement strand
TTCAATCCCATCCTCACCCCTCCTTCACACCCCACCCCCTCTCCCCCTCTCCCCTCCATCGCCTCATCCCCATCACAGTCCTTTATCCCCCCCCCCCCCTGCGCACTGTTCCTCAGCATCCCCGCTTGAGGAGCAGCAAGAACACGCTGGGGACTTCCTTCGTCCGGAAGTCTGGCTCCTTGTTTACTGCTTCCTCTCG
>NC_051409.1:14561764-14561840 GCF_015228065.2 Penaeus monodon | reverse complement strand
ATTCAACTCCTGCACAATGAAGACATTCCTTGCCAATTATCTCCTGAAAGATGATTAATGAACCACTACCGTTGCC
>NC_051409.1:14560907-14561225 GCF_015228065.2 Penaeus monodon | reverse complement strand
CCTTATAATCTGGCTTCGATCACGTACATCCGTGTTAGCAAGGGCATCCAACTCTCCCAAGGGAAGCCAATGAACGTAATACAGAAATGTTGGCAAGCCTGATTTTTGTTAAAGGTAATTAGAACTTACTTATAAGATATAATGACAATGCCACTGTCTTTAGTGAATCTTAACCATTTATTTTCGGAGATCTAAGATGTAACCAGAAAAAATAGGAAAGAAAGAAAGATTTAAGATAAAATAGTGTTGGAAAAACACCCGATGCTAACAAGATGAAAATAAAAAATGAAAAATACATTATCTACTTTCCCAGAGACA
>NC_051409.1:14560578-14560853 GCF_015228065.2 Penaeus monodon | reverse complement strand
CGTGATGACCCGAGGCCTAATGATGCCTCATTCACCTGTATTGCCTCATTATCATATGTAAACAAGGGACTTAAACAGAGGGTATGAGTTTTTCCTTTTACTCTTTTCGCCGAGGTTTTGGTGATGAATTCCGCAGAGAGCTTTTTGCAGTTCGTCCCTGGTGATTAATGGAACCATGATGGGGGATGCAAATCATGGCATCAGAGAAAGTGAGCAAGGGATGCAATGGCAGACAGGCAGACTGATAGATAGGCAAATGGATAGAAATATACATA
>NC_051409.1:14559727-14560137 GCF_015228065.2 Penaeus monodon | reverse complement strand
TCCTCGCGAACTGCTTCCCAGATAAAGAAAATACTAAACGACACTCCTGACATCTACAGACACTCCCAAAATCTAAGAAATTCGTGTCGACTTCTGATAAGAGACAAAAAAGACAAGAAAAAAAACAATAAACAAATCCGGAGCAGAAAGATTACGCGACCTGAACCACAACCTGAAAGCCTAAGAAAGTTCGGTTCGCGTCTGAGTAAAGACACACGACAAGAGAGACAAAAGATATATTCGTTTTCTAGATTCTATTACGCGGCCTGGCCTTGAGCGGTGGAAAGCCGTGGGAGGAGGGGGTGGTATGGGGTGGTGGGGGTAAGGAAGGTAGGGAGACAAAGCATCTTATATGATTAATTTAATAATCTGTTCATGTAACGATTTTATTCATACAACTGTGAAAACAT
>NC_051409.1:14558453-14558937 GCF_015228065.2 Penaeus monodon | reverse complement strand
GGACGTTTTCAAGTCTAGCAGTTCTTAAAATCTTAAGCAATGATAATAAGAAAACACACCAGAGAGATCAGAAGGCTGAGCCGCGGAAAACCCCCTCCGTGCTGTTCAGCCGAATTCCGCATTGTGCCAATTAAAGGAATCTTCCTGCAAGTTCCCTTTCAGAAACCCAAACACCCTGATAAGCTCGAACGAAGGACAAAAGGTCAATTGTTTGTAAATCTCTCTGATCTGTATATAAATCCTTCGCGATTCACGCCTTTTAAGAAACAACAATAGTTTTTGATCAAGTTCCGCGAGGCTATAAAGTCGCACGTTTTATGTTACGGTGTCATAAAGTCGACAACACAAAGGGTTTTGCAAGGGAATTAAGGCCTTATTGAATGTGCTGGAGAAAGGATACGACTCGGAACACAAAGACCTGACTTAAATTAATCATAATAATGTTAAAAGAACAGGAGCTAATACATATTAATAATGAAGCTTC
>NC_051409.1:14558100-14558258 GCF_015228065.2 Penaeus monodon | reverse complement strand
ACTTATAAACAAATGTCAATCTAGGATAAAAATAAGACAAAATGCAATAATATTCCACTTTATAAAAAAAAGACGCGATACTGCTGGCAGCAACAGACGATCGCATTTTGAATGTATGAGGCGCGTAGCCACTCAATCTCGAACACAGCTCAAGTGTG
>NC_051409.1:14557395-14557858 GCF_015228065.2 Penaeus monodon | reverse complement strand
ATGTTTATATAATGCATACAGAATACAGAATCGGATATACAAGTGCACAAAGCATCCCTCAGCCAACACCATAACACATTTTTCGAAAATCAAACTTCAAAAAGTGTTTACAGCAAAAAGAGATAAATGGCCACGCGATAGGACATGGCGATGCATGGCCCAAACAATGCGCAGCAAGTGCATGAAACCAGTCATGCAAATGCGCCGGCGGCCGTACATGGCAAGTGACCGTGGCGCGCAAGGTGGCATCTGCTGAATGAATGTACACGTAGGCACTCAGGCCTTTGTGTACGCAAATAGCACACGCGTTCTGATTGTGTGTGCATTCAGAATCCTGACATCGGGTGTGATTCCTTTGCATGGGTTTCACTGGTAATTGATTCGGGACCTTCGGAATCAGAATCGTTCTGGAGGTTTCATTCTATTTATCTGTCGTCTTCCTTGTCAACAATACATTTCTTGC
>NC_051409.1:14556619-14557059 GCF_015228065.2 Penaeus monodon | reverse complement strand
CGTGTCTGATAACGGGTGAGTTGGCGGAGTTATTTCAGGCGGGAGGAGAGGCGCTTGGTGAGGACGGCACCAACTTCAGGGAAATTCAGAGAAAAAATCTGGGCGTAAAAACAACTTTTTCTTTTATTTTTTAATGTTCCCCGAAACCATTTCAGATCGATTCGGTTTCTTACATACCAGTTCGGTATGTAGAAAAATCATTATAACGGAGAATAAATTTAGAACCAATTTCCCTTTTTTTTTGTAGTTAATTTATTTATCTATTTGATCACTGTTGCTAACCTACATATCAAGAAATCTAACAAAAATAGTGTAAAATACCGCGCAGGGTATATCGGCAATATTGCATACTATCAATTTAATTTCTGATCGATTGCTTGTGTATTCTTTACGTTTCAATATGCGTCTAAGTACTTTTCTGTTGAGATTTGTGGTTCCGG
>NC_051409.1:14555970-14556060 GCF_015228065.2 Penaeus monodon | reverse complement strand
TCACAAAAAAATACATAAGTAAACCAGAGCTATATTAAGAACCGCTAAAGAAATCGAAATTTTAAGAAGAGGAAGGAGGGAGACCTACCC
>NC_051409.1:14555565-14555786 GCF_015228065.2 Penaeus monodon | reverse complement strand
TGTACACTGGCACCAGCTGTGGGAGCAACGGCCACTCGCCAGCTGGGTCAGGGGGCCACCAGCGCCGGCGAGGGGAGGCCAGGAGGAGGCACCTGAGGGGGCCTTTGCAGGGAGGCAAAAGGGATATTTAAGGGCAGACGTAAAACATTATTAAGGATAATGATAATGATGGATACTGGCACTGTTCAATGAAGAGGGATAAAACTAAAGAGAGAAACCAA
>NC_051409.1:14554958-14555465 GCF_015228065.2 Penaeus monodon | reverse complement strand
AGATACACACGAGCAAAGGCAGTCTCCTGAGTGTGAGACCTGCCGTCGTCGATAGGAAAGGCACCAAGCGGTCTTCCATCAAGATGCTACCTGCAGGACCAGGCACTAGGACTAGGCACCAGAACGTGACTCCTGGACCAATCACCAGGACCAGTAATCAAGACCCGGATCGGGATCAGGCACCAGGACTTGGCACCAAGACCAGGAACCACGACCAGGCACCATGGACAGGAAACAGGAGCAGGAACCAGGGACAAGCACCAGTAGCAGGAACCAGGGGCAAGCACCAGTAGCAGGTACCAAAATCAGGTATCATTGCGAGGGACCAGGACCGAGCCTCAGGACCATGGAGGGAGTAGAAGGGGAGAGGAAGGGTAGAAGGGGATGGGGAGGGAGTAAAGGAAGTAGGGGGGATCAGAGGGAGAGGGAGAGGAGTAGGGACGAGAGCGGGGAAAGGATGATAATGTGGGGGGTGGAATGAGCTATTTAACTGACCATAGATATTAT
>NC_051409.1:14553953-14554200 GCF_015228065.2 Penaeus monodon | reverse complement strand
TAAAAAACAAAGACTAAAAAACTAATATGATTCCCAATAAATATAAACACCACCCCCACCTCCAGACGAAAAAGAACGATAAAGAAGGTAACCCGCCTCTGCTCGACAGAGACGTCAGACGTCCTCCAGCGCGCAGTGCCACCGTGGGAAAGGCAGTTCCCTCGGCCGCCCGGAGTGCCAGTGCCGCAGCGAGGGCCGTTGGTGGGGATTTGTGCAGGTGATAAAAGGCTCCCGCGGCTTTTGTCTT
>NC_051409.1:14553276-14553595 GCF_015228065.2 Penaeus monodon | reverse complement strand
TCTTATATCAACACATAGTTCTCATGTAAATTATATTCATGGAAATTCCCGCAGATCTAATTTTCGCGATTTGAGTTTGTCTGTTTGTTTTTTTTTCCGTCTTCAGGTCAAACTGTAAAACAACGAAGAACCAAACGCCGACAAGAACCGACTGCGACGGCGCCTTTGATCTTTCCCTTGTGGCGGCGCTTGCTTGCAGTCCTGGGGCCGCCGCTGTGCTTGCAGTGATTGAGAAAGACGGAGTGACGAAAAAATGTGGTCGCTTGGGAGGTGGAATGAATGAATGAATGGGCGAAGGGATGGGCTGGATAAGTGGATT
>NC_051409.1:14552813-14553181 GCF_015228065.2 Penaeus monodon | reverse complement strand
TATTGAATCTACCTAACTCAATAACGACTGCCTAACTGAAAGGTTGTAAGACTACCCCCCCCCACCCACCCATTCTCCCTCACAGCCAAGCACTCTCTCAGAAACCAAAGCTACCGTACCTCGGAGTGCCCCAGAGGCCCTAGAGTGCCTCCAGCCAGTGTAAATGCCACCGTTTACAGCCCCGGCATGCGCGCGTGGGTCCCGGCCAATTTTCAAATCTACCGAAACTACAAAATTAACAGCTACAGCCGTCTACACGCAAACACAGTGCCCTATTAATACGTGGCCTGACAATTTTGGAGGCCTTTTTGACACCTCTGAATGGCAACACTGGCGCCGAAAGCTAAAAGGGGTTTCCAACGCGGTAT
>NC_051409.1:14551677-14551769 GCF_015228065.2 Penaeus monodon | reverse complement strand
CTCAGTTGGAGAAATGAAAAGGTCATTTCTGCAAAAGGCTATGACGCGGTCACGGAGAAGCATTTACCTCCAGAGACATAATAACGTCCGCT
>NC_051409.1:14551040-14551596 GCF_015228065.2 Penaeus monodon | reverse complement strand
GAGAGAAGAGGAAAGTAAGGGAAAATAAAGGGAAGAAAGCAAATGAAGCGAAGAAGGAGCGGGAGAAAGAAAAAGAACAGAAGGAAAATGAGAAAAAAATAAGAGGATTTGGAGCAGAAAACAAGGAAGTGGAAGCTGAGAAAAAAAAGAGCGAACAGAAGAAGGAAAAAAAGGGGACGAGGTGACGATAAGAAAGCAGGTGAAGGAAATATACAGAAGAAATATCAGAAGAAAGAGAAAGAAAACAAGAAAACGGAAGGGAGAGAATAAAAAAAAGAGAAGAAAAAAGAAAAGCTAGAGATAAAGACAGAGGAAGAGGAAGAAGAAGAAGGAAAACTGGGAAAGAGAACAAGAGAAAAGAAAGCAGGAAGAGGAGGGCATGGCTACCTACGCTCAGCCCTCATGACGTAATAGCGAGGGAGTTTGTAAGCAAAGCGTGTGTGTGTGTTATAGGTCCGTCTGGCGGGGCGCGCGTCTGCCGCTGTGCCACCGGTGTCAGTGACCCCGCAGTGCCATCCACCTACAGGGCCATCAGGGCCAGGAGGAGGGCAGGATG
>NC_051409.1:14549566-14550066 GCF_015228065.2 Penaeus monodon | reverse complement strand
TATTACTTTACGAGGAAATAAGAAGCCATTGCGGACTCCAGACAAGAGTCTTCTATTTATTCCTCCTCTTCCTCTCACTCCCTTCCCTTTTACTTTTCCTCTTTCTCCATTTTTTTTATTCTTCTTCCTTTTACTCTATCTTCGTATCTTCCCCCTCCTCATTCTCCTCTGATTCACTTTTGCTAACACCTTCCTCTTCCTCCTTTTCCTTTCGAATTTCTTCTTCCTAATCTTCCCTATCGTTCTCTCTTCTTCCCCTCTACAATCATTTCCTCTTAATCATGTATTATTCACATCACTTATACACGTATCGCTCGGTTTAGAAATAGCGAATTACAATAGACACATATCTATTCCCTTTATACACAGGGACACCAGCCGGATCCCATATACTATTGTTTACAAATATTCTTGAATAGTGAATAATGGTAATGAATAGATGAAGTAAAGATAATAATAAGGTAAGAATTTGTATTTTTTTTTTACAAACATTGGCTTGG
>NC_051409.1:14548581-14548787 GCF_015228065.2 Penaeus monodon | reverse complement strand
GCCCAGACGGCCAGGCGAGGCCTAAGCCCCGCGCACTGCGGACGGAGCGCACACCTGCCGCATAACACAGCACTCCGCGTGCCCACATAAACCCAGCAAACGTCAACAATAAAGAGGCAAAATGATTCATAAAACACGAGGAGGCACAGTAAGCCCTGCCATAAAGAAGGCCCCGGGCTATTGCAGCCGATCGTAGTAGCTAGTCA
>NC_051409.1:14547559-14547827 GCF_015228065.2 Penaeus monodon | reverse complement strand
AACTCCCATTCCCCCTCGTTTTCCACCGTTTGCAGAAATCCCTCTCGTCAACACCTTGCTTCTTCCTTCCATCTCATCTGCATATCCCAGCATCTCGGTGGAGACCTCGACACTAATCGCATCCACCGGGAGAAGAGGGGATGTCTAATGGCCTATTCCCAAAAACAGCTGGCGTCTCTCGCACACTTCAAGTCGATGAAGATGTGGGAGAGAAACAAGGCAGAAGCTGCTGCGGGCGAGGAGGAATTTGCTTGCAGAAAAAAGGGTA
>NC_051409.1:14547116-14547484 GCF_015228065.2 Penaeus monodon | reverse complement strand
ACGTGGATATATGGATAATTTTGTAGGTAGACGAAGGGACTGATTAATAAATATGCTGATAACTAAATGACTATAAACACGAAATAGCCGAAGGACAATAACAGCAACATGGTGTCCCCGACCCTCCCCGAGATAAAGCAGAAATCCCTCAATTGAAAATACAGAAAAGAAGAGAAAGACGGGGGGAAGAAAAGGAAATAAAAACAAAACGGAGACAAAAAATGAGCCAAAATGGAACGAGGCCGCTGAAGAATACATAAGGGCTACAGCAGTACAAGTTTCAGATAAGGATCTCGCCCTTAAAGACTCTCCTAATATCTCATTCACAAGAAAGACGTAATCCCTGAGTCACATACATTGCTCTTTTG
>NC_051409.1:14546680-14546924 GCF_015228065.2 Penaeus monodon | reverse complement strand
GTGGGGGGGGGAGCAGATGTGTCACAATATTAGTACAATTTTCCTTACTGTTTCCGCTCAGAAGATACACCAGCTCACTGATCCTTACCTGAAAGAACAAAAAATGCAGTTAAAGAAACATTCAACAGACAGAGATATAAAGCATAAGGACATATAAATAACACCATTATGAAAAACAGAAATGGAAAAAAAATAAGTCACCAATAATATAAAACAGATGATAGAGTTATAAATAAACTTTTTT
>NC_051409.1:14546367-14546586 GCF_015228065.2 Penaeus monodon | reverse complement strand
ATTCTTCTTGAATTGGAAGCGTTGCCAGACCGGAAGCCCTTCTTACCGTCACAAGATAAAATGAAAACACTCTGCGTTTAATTGGTTGAATATTTTAGCCTACAATATTCACACCAAGGAAGTAAAAGAAGTGGAAAAACACATGAAGTCTTTCATCTTTCTCGTAAAATCCTTATAAGAGGCCATTAATGAACTTTTCTCTCCTCCCATTGAACCCAA
>NC_051409.1:14546072-14546195 GCF_015228065.2 Penaeus monodon | reverse complement strand
TTTTCCGCTATCACCCTACATCCAACTCCATTCATCACATACCATTTACTACGCTCTCCCCTCCCCCCCCTACACGAAAATCAGGTTATCTTGACGGAAACATTAAACTTGACGGATGAGGAC
>NC_051409.1:14545797-14545901 GCF_015228065.2 Penaeus monodon | reverse complement strand
GTACCCCCCTCACCCCCACCTGTTGTACCTGAATGTCGCTGCTTTATGGTCGTTTACGCGGAAGGGGGGGGGGATGAGGGGGTAGATAGGGGATAATTGGGGTC
>NC_051409.1:14545443-14545549 GCF_015228065.2 Penaeus monodon | reverse complement strand
TATTTTAGGAGTCGTTGATTTATGTTTTTTGTAATGGTTGGGGGGGGGGGGAGTTTAAGAGGCCTAGGAGTCACAATGTCACTGAGATTACTATAATAATGAAACC
>NC_051409.1:14545150-14545356 GCF_015228065.2 Penaeus monodon | reverse complement strand
CAGTTTCTACCACCAATAGCTTTCTTGATTACCTACGCTTGTTTAAGTAACTATAGCACAGCCGTGAAACTATTTTTTCTTATCGTTATATCATTTGATTTCTTTGTTCTACATTTCTCTTTTTTATCAGTCTCCACCAACAAAAGCTCTCTCAATTACCTTTTTTTGCTTCCTCCTTTTATATCATTACATTTTTTTCTTCTCCA
>NC_051409.1:14544772-14544901 GCF_015228065.2 Penaeus monodon | reverse complement strand
ATTCTTTCCTTCCCGTAACACAATAATCTAACAATCATATAAGTTTCTCCAGCTTTTTGTTCTTCTATCTTGGCTTCCTCCACTTCACTTCACCTTTTAACGTATCCCTCCCTTCCATTAAATAACTGA
>NC_051409.1:14544415-14544723 GCF_015228065.2 Penaeus monodon | reverse complement strand
TACCGCCCCTCACCTTCTTAAATAACTTTACGTATCATACCTTTCTTTCTTTCCATTCTCTCATTCCCATTCCTTTCTGTTTCTTCCATCGAATGATTATTTTCCCTTATATTTTAGTCATTTTGTCTAACTGAAACAAAATCTTGAAACCCTTTCCCATTTCGGTTGTACACTTTTCCTTTTTCATCCCCCTCTCTCATTTTTCCTTCTTCTTCTATCACCTGTACCTCCATCCTTTAAACTGACTTTAACATAGTCATAAAACCTTTCCCAATCCCCAGCAAAACCCGCCAAATAAATCATTTTCA
>NC_051409.1:14543957-14544337 GCF_015228065.2 Penaeus monodon | reverse complement strand
ATAATTTTCCCTCTCCTTCTTCTTTTATCAGCCTCCTCCATCAAAAGCTCACTTGATTAAGCTCTCTCCGTTACCTCCGTTTGTTTAACTAACTACGCCCGATTGTGAGGTCCGGAGCCCCGTCTTATACAGGGGCCGTTGATCTGCCTCGGTTCCCTGAGGCCCAAACCCGACACGAGATCAAGGGATAAGAGAGAAGTCATTTCGTATTGTGATATTGTGAAAGATGCTGCTTGTTTTTTATATATATTTTTTATATTCATTTTATTAGTCTATTTGTGTGTGTGGCTTCCTGGATGTTCTGCTTATGGGGACTGTTAGATATTATGCATCCCTGTGGGAAAGTAAAACGACAGAGAAACATTGCTCCAATTGGTAAG
>NC_051409.1:14543346-14543713 GCF_015228065.2 Penaeus monodon | reverse complement strand
GACCGGACAAACATCTCATTCACAGCAAAACCGACACAGAAAATCCCGTTCCCTCTTGTTTGGCTTATGACGTTACACAACTTAGGCCGCCCGCGCTTGTCCGCCCACGTGACGAAATTCTTTTCCGGCCGTCTTGGAAGTTGACTGCTCGTCTCTTGGAAGTTGCGGAAGTTTGTGAGTCACTTGGAGGCAACTTTATTTTGAAGAAAATTGTGTCATTGTTTTTTTTTTCTTGTGACTCTGTATCACTGTTAATCCTAAAGAACTTGTTTCTCTGGCATCTTTATTAAGAACGTGATCTTAAGTAATGTCACTTATCTTTGAAGAACTTCTGTCACTGTTATTTTTTTAAGAACTTTTGTCACTG
>NC_051409.1:14543066-14543324 GCF_015228065.2 Penaeus monodon | reverse complement strand
AAGAACTTTTGTCACTTTATTTTTTTGAAGAACTTCTGTCACTGTTTTTTTTTTTGAAGAACTTAGGTCACTGTTATTTTTTGAAGAACTTCTGTCACTGTTACTTTTTTTGAAGAACTTTCGTCACTGTTATCTTCTCTCTCTTCATGAATCGAATGGAGAACAGGTCTGAGAAACCGCATGGAGATTCCTGCTTGGCGGCGCGGATTTTACATGCAGATTTATGTGAGCTGGAGGTACCTGAGGTCACTCTGCTCT
>NC_051409.1:14542842-14543003 GCF_015228065.2 Penaeus monodon | reverse complement strand
TTAAAATGCTTCGTGTACCTGTCAGTTTGGGGCTTCATTCTTATTTATGATTTTTTTTTTATTTGCTCGTCCGCTGGCTGGTTTGAACTCTCGGCGCTGGCGTTCTTTTTTCGTTTGATTTTCAATCCTGCAACGAGAAATCCACGCCATGGCTGCCTTCA
>NC_051409.1:14542244-14542705 GCF_015228065.2 Penaeus monodon | reverse complement strand
AGAAGAGAACCGGTCCAATCGTAATCAATCAGTTTCATTATCAATATAAACATTCTTTAACATACACTACGTATATACACACCAATTATACACACATACAGATACAAAAGACATCTGTCCGCCACGCGCTCAAGTCTTCAAGTACAAGTACAAGTACTTCCTCCCCTCGGAACAGCGCCACGCCCTTACACGTGTGCCTGGTGGGTGGCCCTCCAGATGGCACTATCAAAAGGCCATATCTGAGGGCCAGCGGAAAGGTCAGGTTCTCAAGAGCAGGGCAAGACGACACAAGGTGGTACTTTGACCTTGTCGTGTCGAGGAGATTCACACTGATAATGCGCATGGGCAGAGGAATGCGTTAGTGGATGAATACAGAAAATAATTTCTATGATCAATAAAGAAAACGACAAAGCAAATTAAATGCATGTACACGAGAGAAAATGCCAAAAACAAACAAACGT
>NC_051409.1:14542066-14542223 GCF_015228065.2 Penaeus monodon | reverse complement strand
CGTTGCATAAAAATAATGCACATTTGAAAATCTCATTAGCAGCGCAGGAGTCGGATGCAGGATGTAGATGTGAATGAAAAAGAGCGATTTTTTCCCATAACTCTACAAGCAAGACACGGGCCAAGTCCGAGTGAAAGGGCAAAGGGATCTGTGTTAC
>NC_051409.1:14541642-14541813 GCF_015228065.2 Penaeus monodon | reverse complement strand
TTCAACTTGCACCCTAATCAAACTGAATCAATTACCTCAAGTCACGCCTTCTATAACTCAGTTCCTCTCGTGGTTTATCTGATTAGAGGGAAATATCAGATCTCCAAGACGAATAATGGGTCTGGGTGTCTGGACCTCCAGTGTTATGTGCTGTCTAGCGAGTGTGAGAAA
>NC_051409.1:14541212-14541350 GCF_015228065.2 Penaeus monodon | reverse complement strand
CCCTCATTCCTTAAATTAATCCCTGGCGAGAGTGACGTTGGAGACAGGAATGCGCTCGGGCAATTCCAGTCCATCACAGCTCATCCTGCATAATCTGTGACGTTCGTGGGAATGTGGAGCACCTTGAGATTGCCGCGC
>NC_051409.1:14540734-14540941 GCF_015228065.2 Penaeus monodon | reverse complement strand
GTCTTTTGCAATCGCCGGCTATTCAAGTGACGTGAGAAGAAATTGCAAAGGTAAGCGCAAGATTGCACGTTTTGTTTTGAATTCGAATCTAATATAACTATGTACAACCATAAAGGCTTAGTCTGCACGTACACCCACAAAAGCACAAGCTCGGACATACACCCATTTATGCATCATACGTATACATAGATACAAACACAAACTCAT
>NC_051409.1:14540360-14540488 GCF_015228065.2 Penaeus monodon | reverse complement strand
CAGACAAAGCATACATTATAAACACATTATGATACAGAGAAAAAAACACTGAATGAATAAAAAGCATCGAAATTACCCATGACGATCAAAACATTCTTAGAAACAAAACAACTTCAAAAGGTCAGTCT
>NC_051409.1:14540019-14540131 GCF_015228065.2 Penaeus monodon | reverse complement strand
CCGCCCCACATCAGGAGTCAGTGTCCTAAGAAGCCCGTGAGGTTCAGCATATGTTAATGAACGGTGTTCTTGGAAGGTGTCACCAACCTTGCCGCGGCGGAGGATGAAGAGT
>NC_051409.1:14539564-14539635 GCF_015228065.2 Penaeus monodon | reverse complement strand
TTACAATAATATTTTCCCTGATCACAACACAACCAAAACCATCTCACAATAACATCATTAATAACGTCCAC
>NC_051409.1:14538567-14538671 GCF_015228065.2 Penaeus monodon | reverse complement strand
AATGCGTGTGGGAATTAAAGTCATTCACAAAATGTTACGAAAATATTTATAGTACTGACTGCGTATCCGGAATCGATGTAAAACAAAAAAATACTTGATGTCAA
>NC_051409.1:14538041-14538225 GCF_015228065.2 Penaeus monodon | reverse complement strand
GAGTCGGATTCCTGCCATCTTGCCCCGAGCAACTTGGCAAGCGGCGGCGAGTTGACTTCCATGCAGTTGCTCGCAAATACAGACACGGAGCAAAAAATTATAAATCCTTATTCTCTCCATTACGGAAGTTTCTAGATGAAATAATTTTGAAAAATTAAATGCAACGAACGAGTGGTTTCCGGTA
>NC_051409.1:14537665-14538017 GCF_015228065.2 Penaeus monodon | reverse complement strand
CTCAAAACTTTTTGAGAAGATAGACTTTACTTTGAAGTTAACAAGTGAATAAAATACTTCCACGTTTATGAGATTTTTTTTTTCGGAATAAAAACAAAAGATGAGAAAAAAAAGTTGAGCATGCGGCATTTTCACATTTTTCAGGGTCGTGTTCTTGGCATATAAATGGTTTAATGCCAATTCTCCATAAGATGAGGAGGAGATAAAAGATTAACTCTTTCCATTCACTTCAGTCACTGCGTCTTTTAGTGCATCGTGGCAAGAACACTGCAAGACGAATGAACAGCGACTTATTTGCAGCAGAGGCGTTCTATAATTAGTCTTTCTCTTCCACTCCTTTCTTTCTTTCTTG
>NC_051409.1:14536942-14537272 GCF_015228065.2 Penaeus monodon | reverse complement strand
CTGGACGAAGAAAATACACTCGGTCTATCAAGATTTATCTTAACAGCTGACAAAGAACTTTCCCCAGTGTTCTCAAGAAATATCAGAGAACAATCTCCTTCTCATCTACCCCCCCCCCCTCCCATCCCCCAATTTCCACCCTCCTTTGGCCAACGGACGTGCTTGCCATGCCCTTCACCCCCACCATCCCCCCACCTTCTATGCCCTTCCCCTCCCTCCCTCCCCCAAACCCCTTGCCCCCCTCCCCACGTGCAAAAGGGCATCAGACAGGTATAGGATAAACCTGAATAGACTGGACAATGGTCTGCCTGATAAGATGGGGAGTGACGC
>NC_051409.1:14536019-14536116 GCF_015228065.2 Penaeus monodon | reverse complement strand
CATCGGCCCAGACCCCATTAACTCCATTCGACACTTGTCACCGATCCAGCTGGCATTTCATCAAACACAAGGATGGCTTGACGTCTCGCGCTGCCGA
>NC_051409.1:14535628-14535910 GCF_015228065.2 Penaeus monodon | reverse complement strand
GTTTTACAATATCCTTATTGTTGGGGTAATGCAAATATAATCGTTACCGATTTTGCTAGGGTTTTTTTTCTCTCTCTCAAGGAACAAGAAGAATTATATATTTTTTTTTTTTCTCCTGTAGATGCTGTACTTCACTACTGCTGCTTCTTCAGCACGATCATCGACAATGCGAAGACCACGAGGACCGCGGCACGTGGGCAAAGTTAAGCTCACGAGGGTTTATAAATATATGTATCACGACTTTGATATTTGCATTTTGGCAGCACGGAGGCGAGTCGCGAC
>NC_051409.1:14534948-14535294 GCF_015228065.2 Penaeus monodon | reverse complement strand
CGATCAATCGCAAGCAACAATATAAAGATGACAACAATAATATTAGAAAATGACAAAACAAATCTAGCTGAGACAACAAAATACATTTTCTATTTTTCACACACGCATATACATACGAGTGTTTACCTCTCACCCTCTCTCCCTTTCTACCTCTCTCCCACTCTCCTTCTCTCCCTTTCTAACCTGTCTTCTCTCACGAACAGAGGCCACACACCACGACGTTACCGGAAAACACGAGGAAACGTGTGATATTAATTTTTTCGTTTCTGTTTTTTTTTCTCTCTCTCTTATTCACAGGCAGGTATAGAGTACAGACAAAGGGGCACAAGGGAATGGGAGAAAAGGG
>NC_051409.1:14534650-14534900 GCF_015228065.2 Penaeus monodon | reverse complement strand
GACGAAACACGTAGAGACACACCTCCCTCCCTACCACAAATACCCCGCATCACCTGATATGCATCTTGACGGCCCCGGCAGCCGCACTAATGCACTACTGCGCTGTACCGTCCATAAGGTACTCGGGCAGACAGGGTCCTCTTGCTGGCCGACGCGTACCACAGACGAGCCGGGACACAAATTATTTTTTTTTAGGATATCGGTGTCAGGGCAAGGGCGCGTGAGGGGGCGGGATGGCTTCATACGGGTG
>NC_051409.1:14533978-14534196 GCF_015228065.2 Penaeus monodon | reverse complement strand
CTCGACATTATCAGGTTTCTTGAAGCATCACTGAATCTTTAAATACGCCAATTAAAACCAAAACTTGTTTCTTAACGTTGATGATGAAGGCAAAATTTCCAGCAATAAACTTCACAAGACATATATGAGGAAATGTCAATCAGATTATTCCCCAGGAAAGAATGATGAATATAAGAATCGTGATGAGGAGAATAAGCCACCGTTTAAGATCTCAAACC
>NC_051409.1:14533507-14533953 GCF_015228065.2 Penaeus monodon | reverse complement strand
AATAATTGCTCATGAATTCGTGAAGCCAGCATTCGGCTGGCAATATGAACAGTGGTCTGTACATCAGAATATTCCTCTACAGTGTTCGAAAGTCTTACATTTCAAGTGATTATATTAATGAAAATACTCAAAAGTATACTTTAAATGAGATCGAAAGCTTTCTTTGGGAGTGGGACTGCCTGTGAAAACAACACATTTTGATTTTTTTCGGAATTCGAGAAGAAATTCCATAGATTGCAGTGGGCGATCATTCTCAGAAAGGTTATATAACATGGGCTGGCTGGAACTTTGTCTCGCTTAGATCGACGTTTCCTTTGAAGAAAAAGATAAAAGAATATTGAATTAGTCACGTCCTTCTGGCGAACACGTTTGTCATTCTTAAGGGAAAGCCTTGTCAGCGTGTGTAAAGCGGACGACAATTTTTTATGGAAATACCTTGAAACAAA
>NC_051409.1:14531895-14532034 GCF_015228065.2 Penaeus monodon | reverse complement strand
GCCATTACTCACTGCGGCACCACAGCCTGATGAGGTCAATGCCACGTACCTAAAAAGAAAAGAAAAACATTAACATTATAAACAGCTCTACTCGACAGACATGAATATTGTAGCCTTCATTTTATTCGGATTTGCTCCT
>NC_051409.1:14531142-14531356 GCF_015228065.2 Penaeus monodon | reverse complement strand
TTACCGAAAGCCTGGCCACCCGACAGGGCAAAAAATGAACAATAAAAGAGCGCCAACGGGTGGCCGGGCGCCCACTTGAGGCGGCAGCGGCAACCCATCCCACGAGGAGGATTTCGCCAAAAGTTGCCTTGCCCTTTCAGACTCGCGCGGGTCACGACTGAGCGAACCCGGGTACCTGTGCCTGTCTCTTTTATATTTTTACATACCCACATAC
>NC_051409.1:14530891-14531121 GCF_015228065.2 Penaeus monodon | reverse complement strand
AAAATTGTAGACATATGGGCGTATGGACGTACAAGCAAATTACGTCACATTTTTTATTTTGTGGCAGTGAAGCTAACAATAACAATTAAATTGAAATTAATACACAAATAATTATAATTACAACGCAAAGAAAACGAGAATATACCATAACAATAAAAAAAACTCGAATAGTAAGCATTACTTATAATCATCATGCAAGCCTAGGCTATATTGACATTCGGTGAGGAGCA
>NC_051409.1:14530455-14530743 GCF_015228065.2 Penaeus monodon | reverse complement strand
TTTCAGACAGACAAACAGACGAAATTTGTATGTGCGTGCAGGTTCCTGTTGTGTGAAAAAACAGCCAAACCTGCCTATAGCTCCCACACCCACCTCTGACATCACCCCCCCCTATCTACCATCCCATCCCGCCCCTAACCCCGCCCCTGATCCCGCCCCTCACCACCCCCCCGACACACCTAACATTAAACTGATTTTAAAACCCCTAAAATGGCACGGCGCCCCGATCCCTTGCTTACCCAGCTGATCAGGGCGCCCTTTCCACCCGCTGAGTCCCCTGCGGATTCG
>NC_051409.1:14529894-14530053 GCF_015228065.2 Penaeus monodon | reverse complement strand
CGCCGCGTCAGTAATTGAGTGTGCACAGAGAGACGACCGAATTCTGCCTGCAACGCGCGTGGGACTCACGGCCTGGTGTTTGAACAGCGCTGCATGGCGGAGGCAGTTAGTCTAATATGCTTGTGTTGCCATGTTTGCCCTGGTGTGCAAGCAAGCGCA
>NC_051409.1:14529700-14529811 GCF_015228065.2 Penaeus monodon | reverse complement strand
CTGTTTTAGTCTGGATACTTTCTAAGTCTACTAGTATATTTCTTTTCTGTATGTTAGTCTACCTGTCTATTAGTTTTATTCTCTCTCTCGCTCCTCCCCCCCGCCCCCCCC
>NC_051409.1:14528365-14529436 GCF_015228065.2 Penaeus monodon | reverse complement strand
AGAGGGCACAGTGGCACAGTGCCCAGAGCACGAGGGTGGCACCATGCTCGCCTATCACAAACATCCCCTTTTCATGTGCTTATGTCATTCCTGTCGCCGGCGCCTCCTCTCTGTCACGCGCTGTCAAGGTAACATGGCTCCGGGGAGGGGGGTATGGGAGAGATAGGAGGGAGGTGGGGGTATGGGAAGGAGGGAAAGGGGTATGGGGAGGGGGGTAGAGGGTGTGGGGAGGAAAGGGGAGGTAGGGGTATGGGATGAGAGGAAGGGGGTAGGGAGAGGATGGAAGGGGTTATGTGGAGGGGGGGAGGGGGTATGGGGAGAAAAGGGAGTGGTTTATGGGGAGGGAGGGAAAGATAGGGGTATGGCTTACGGATTGTGGGGAGGGGGTACTAGGAGGGGGGTGATGGTAGGTGTATGAGGCGGGAGGAGGAGGAGGACGGGAGGGGGTGCGTGGAGAGGGGAACTGATATATCGGTGCCAGAGGGGAACAGGCCATTATCATTATCATCATAATCATTATAGTTGACGCTTTCATCTTGCTTGGCATTTGCATATCATCCTTTCTTATTGCTATTACTTCTGCCTTGTGCTTAATAGCGACAAACTGTAATAGCTGATTAGATCCCATTCACCGTACGCGTAACTTTAATAATCATGAGCACCTTTCTTAAAACTACCATTTGAAATATACAAATACTAATCCGTCATATTATGTCATTTCAAAGACGATCGAATCATTACGACGAAAAATAATATCTAAAGAAAAAAAAATCATACTGAAAATCGGAAATAACTTACCCTTGAAAAAATTAAAAGCACCAGATGTGCACCCCCCCCTTCTCTATCCCCTTCCCCCTTTCCTATACCCCCTCCCCCCTTCTCTATCCCCTTCCCCCTTTCCTATACCCCCTCCCCCCTTCATCTTGTGCTTGAATGTTTGCTTGTTTTTATTTTTTTCTTTGCATTAATGTTTAAACCTTCAACTTCCGCAATTAAAAAAAAAAGGACATGGCGTTAAGAAATGAAAAAATAGGGTCAAGGCGAGGGGAAGGGAGAAAAAAAGGGAACATG
>NC_051409.1:14528070-14528161 GCF_015228065.2 Penaeus monodon | reverse complement strand
ACCATCGTGAAGAGGGGAAAGAGAAAAGGAATTATCCGAATACGCACAGAACACACATAACACTTTTCTTTTTCTTTAATCTGAAAATATA
>NC_051409.1:14527777-14528034 GCF_015228065.2 Penaeus monodon | reverse complement strand
GATATGCATCACAAACAACCCCAACCAACTCAGTCCGCACGCTGCCTCCGTCATGACACGAGCAAGAGCGTCACCGAGCACAGGAACCCTCTGGCGCCCTTCTCCTTTCCGCCGGCCCGTCTTCTGTGGCCCTTTGGCACTTTTTTTTTTCCTTCTCTGAATATCATTTATTTATTTGAGTTCCAAGTTCTGTACTAAGGCAACAAATCATCCCAGATGTGACCTGATGCTCACAGGATGTATAAGTATGATAAGAT
>NC_051409.1:14527125-14527224 GCF_015228065.2 Penaeus monodon | reverse complement strand
AGCCGGCGTGAAAACACACACCAAAGAGGTCCGCGTCTTGTCTCCTCCGCTGCCAAATCTCGATCGTTTCCCCTCCCCGCCTTCCTCGCCTCGTCTTTC
>NC_051409.1:14526343-14526764 GCF_015228065.2 Penaeus monodon | reverse complement strand
AAAACCAAAGAATTACGACCTGAGATCAGTGTTACTCAGCCTTTTTAACCCCGCGCCCTCCCGCCCCTAATGTACCTACTTGTCGACGCTTTTCCGTAGTTTAAATATGAGAAGCACGCATCACATATTTTTAGAGACATGTCGTAGCATCAGAATCAAGTTCAAAGGTTTTATTTATATAATGGAATGCAACCCATTTGTAAGTAGTCACCGTTAGACTTTCTCTTTATGTTTTGATATCTTATTTATTTAGGTCTACTAATTTCTCTTTTAATTCTGGGCTGTTATGAGCTTCGTCAATAAAACGATTTTAGTTTATCGATCCAAAGGTAAAAGTGCACGCGTGCAAATCCTATTACCTATTAGATGAGAGAAAAACTAATTAATAAAAAAAAAATCAAGAAAGAGCTGTGCTTTGCAT
>NC_051409.1:14525918-14526115 GCF_015228065.2 Penaeus monodon | reverse complement strand
TTCATTATCAGAAAGAAAAGCAAAAGGGAAAATACCCCCCCCCCCTCCACCACCTGACTATGATCTTAACCATTATCCCGACCCTTCCCTTCCTCCCTTCTTCGTCACGTGACTACCCCTTGTTTGAGATTTAGGGGGCGGATCGCGAGGGCGTCGGGAGGCAATGGGGCGTGAGGAGGGAGGTTCCGATAATCAGT
>NC_051409.1:14524653-14525729 GCF_015228065.2 Penaeus monodon | reverse complement strand
ATCAGAAGTTTAAAACCAGTAAAAAAATTATATAAAACTGCACAAAACATCCCTTGGCTCCCGACCAACCGACCGAGGTTCATTTCGTTATTATTATTATCACTAAATCACAGCCCCCCCCCCCCCTCTAATCCACTTCCACTTCCACCATCAAATCACTTTTTCCCCTTCCTTCCTCGCAACACGCAAAACACATCCACACCTTCATACACTATAAATATATCCAAAGCTCTCAGTGTCGTATATAAAACCCCGATACGAGTCAGTGTGCTAAAACATCCAGTTAACCGACCGCTCTCAGCTGACTTCCTCTTGCAATGTATTTTCTCTCCGGGATCTTGAAACTTAAAAAGGTTTAATAAATATGCGAATGCAAGTTTAAGATGCAGGGTGGAAATCCTCGCAACTTTGATTATTATTAGGTTGATTCCTAATAGCAATGATGTTGATGACGTCTGTACTGCTTATGGAATGATTATGATAATAGAATTTGCCCAATTATCGGTTTGTATTCATACGATATTGATAGTAGGTTTCGTAGTACCAGTAACAGAGAAAAATATTTGAGATGGGTGTTAAAAGTAATAACGATGAAGAAGACTGACAATGTGAAGATATAATCAGATAAACAACAAAACGATGATAATGTCAAGACAATATCGCCAACAATAAATGAAACCACACAGCCAGATAACGGAAACAGAGACCACGCTGAATGAACAATAGAAACCACACTGACCCAAGAACAGAAACCTGATTTACCAATAAAACAAAACCACATCTGACAAAGAACCCCCCCCCAAAAAAAAAACACTCACACAACACAAACCATCTTCACAAACAACAGAACCTCTCCCACACAAGCGACAGCCTAAAACACAACTGCCGGACAAACAACGCACTAACAAGCACTCGTTACCAGCAAAGCAGCCGTCGCTCGTTACTCAGTTGCAAGAAAGGGCGATATGTTGACCTTGCTGCCGTTTGGCCTTGTGAGATCGGTGCCAACAGGAGTGCTTCCGGTTTATGAGTGAAAGAGGAGGCACCGCCCCGCCCAATATCTAAATACGACGCAT
>NC_051409.1:14524484-14524557 GCF_015228065.2 Penaeus monodon | reverse complement strand
TAGGAAAAAAATTGATGGCGATTAATTGAGACAGGTGAAAAGGAGTTAAAGGAGGTGGGGAGGTGGGGAGGCG
>NC_051409.1:14523536-14523615 GCF_015228065.2 Penaeus monodon | reverse complement strand
CCCGGGGGGTAAGGGTTTTTAAAAAAGAAGCACCCAGCGCATTTAAAATTTGTTTTCCGTGTTCCGCAAGTGCTCACAA
>NC_051409.1:14523338-14523519 GCF_015228065.2 Penaeus monodon | reverse complement strand
GTTCTCACCCCTTCAGCCCCATGCCTTGCCAAGCCACCTTCCCGCGGCCCTGCCAGCCTCTCCTCTTCCCCTGCCGCCCTGCCGCCGCCTCTTCGGCGTTGGGATATTTTTTTTTAAATGTACTCTCATTCTCTCTTTGTTTCTTTTTCATGAAAATACAAACAAAAAAGGCTAAAAAGTG
>NC_051409.1:14522341-14523043 GCF_015228065.2 Penaeus monodon | reverse complement strand
TTGCGCAGAGCCGCTGGGCGTAAAGTCCGAGGAGACGCAATGTAGGTCAGACAGTTGTAATATTCTAAATAACTTTACTCCTGTTTCTCCTGTCGATTTGTGTATTCATCTTATCATCTGTTTCATTTTTCGTTTTTACGTCTATATTTATATATTTGTCCCTGTTTCTTAAAAGTTCTTTCTTACTCTTAAAATATACGCATTTCGCATGCTGTCCATGATATTCCTTTTATTTTTCGGTATAACTATTTTTTTCTTTACTACTAGGAAAATTAAATTGAAAAAGGAAAAAGGGAAAAGCATTTTTTTTACGACATTGTTTTTCCTCACGGACTGCTTGCAACTTCTGCGCCAAGACAAGCAACATGTGGGTGAGGAGGAAAGGGTTGAGGGGGGGGAGGGGGAGTATAGGTGGAGGGATCGTGGGTATTGGGTAGGGGGTAGGGAGCAGGGTAGGGGTAGGGGGTAGGGAGCATGGTAGGGGTAGAGGGAAGGGCTGAATGCAGGGTTTTTAGGTAAGGAGAGGGAGGGGGAGAGGGGGGAGGGGAACCGGAGGATTAGGGGGAAGGAGGGGGGCCTGAGTGGGAGGGGTTACGTTAAGGGGAAGGGAAGAGAGGAAGGCACAGCGGAGGAGGGGGAGGGGGGAATAGGAAGGAGGAAAGCGCGAGGTTCTTGAAGCAGATGTGATATCAAGAGGGAGAA
>NC_051409.1:14522142-14522255 GCF_015228065.2 Penaeus monodon | reverse complement strand
TAGAGTGATAGTGGGTGTAGGTTAACTGGTGAGGTAAGAGGTCGTACCCAAGGGGGGAGGGGGAGGAGGTGGGGTTAAGTGTGAGGGCGTGAAGGCAGTTTTTTATAGAAGGA
>NC_051409.1:14521771-14521924 GCF_015228065.2 Penaeus monodon | reverse complement strand
AAGATAAAAAGGTGTAAGGTTGGAAGAGTAATATTTGCACAAGCCTAATCACCCAACCTAATCCACCTCTCAGCTGACCTTATCAAAAGTAATGTGAGGAAACGAGCTTAAAAAGAGTATTAAAACAGTATCAAAAGCTATATGAAAGTTTAA
>NC_051409.1:14521375-14521715 GCF_015228065.2 Penaeus monodon | reverse complement strand
GGGAAGGAGAAAATAGAGAAAGACACGAATAAAGGTGAAGAGACAGAAGGGAGAAATGATAAATAACAAAAAAGGAAAAATAGATATAAAAAGCATCAATTAGCAAAAAAGGGGAAGAAAAGAAGGTACAAGCGGCCTGAACATATTATATTATATCTTTTTATATTATATTATATTTAATAATATATAAATAAAAATATATAAATATAAAATATAGAAATTTATTTTTGAGGCCTTAGAGCAAAGGGGGAGGAGGGGGGGGGGGTGATGCTATCGGCCCGTGAAGGTGATTTGCTTTTCTCCTCTTGGTCGATCTTTTCCTGTATCACGTGGCTTTCAG
>NC_051409.1:14521100-14521189 GCF_015228065.2 Penaeus monodon | reverse complement strand
CACATAAGATGAATGGACACGGCATTCGTGTTCTTGAAGGTTTTCTTTTAAAAAGTTGATTCGGTATTAATATGTAAACTAATACAATA
>NC_051409.1:14520764-14520901 GCF_015228065.2 Penaeus monodon | reverse complement strand
GCCCCAGGTCTCGCCCGCCCCATCCGACCCTCTGCCTGACCTCGAGATGCTCAAAAGCGGGTCAAGATGGGTCATTCATTCGTCTCGCCTCGGGTTAATCGAGACCTTGGGCTGCCATGCGACTCGCTCAGGCCGTC
>NC_051409.1:14520068-14520735 GCF_015228065.2 Penaeus monodon | reverse complement strand
CTGCATGACTCTCTCTTTGAGTGTTTGTTGCGTATGTGTCAGTATGTTTGTCTGCTTGATTTTCTGTTCGTCTATCCCCTGTCTGTTTGTTCTAGCAATCTATCTGGACGCTTGTCTTTTTTCGACTGTCAACTCGCCTGTCTGCTTTGCTGTCTACCTTTCTGTCTATCCCTTGCCTGTTTGTTTACTGACGTCTTTCTTTCTGCCATTCTGCCTTTGTTTCTTTGTAAGTACGTACGCCTGCAGCTGCCATCTCGAACCATGAGTGAGGAAGTAGCTATCAATGCTTGCGTTAGAGACATAAATTGATGAAGTAAATGAATAAGTCAATAAACAATATTAAAAAAATAATAAGTCAAAAAAATAAGAAAAAACAATAAAACAAATACAAAGACGAAATAGGATATATATCAATAAACAAATCGACAGGCTAATATGATATAAGCGCTTCATATAGGTTGCTGAATAGATAAGTCGATAAATGATTGCATAATGAATAAATAAGAACGTAAACAAACAAGTAGACAACCCAACTAAAAAAAAAAAACATATCATACATTGAAAAAAAAACAACTAAATACGAAAAATACATAAATACAAATAAATTCCTATGACAAACGACAGACAGACTAATCGTTTTCACTTAGCTAAACGCTAAATTTTTTCG
>NC_051409.1:14519831-14519944 GCF_015228065.2 Penaeus monodon | reverse complement strand
AAAGAAAAAAACGGGGGAAGGAAAAAAAAAGGGGGGGGGGAAAAAGGGGGGGGAACTAAAGGGAGAGAAAAAGAGGGACCTGAGGCATTAAAAGGGGTGCCCCCAACGCTCAC
>NC_051409.1:14518402-14518593 GCF_015228065.2 Penaeus monodon | reverse complement strand
AGCCCCTCCTGCATGGCCCCAAAGCCAATTCTAAGCCAAGTACGGATATCTTGAATATTTTCCTGCGCTAAACCGCCATTCAATCAACGTTGCTACTGTGCTGATCACATAAGACCCGCATCGCCCCCCGCGCCGTGAAAGGGGCTCAGTCAGGCTGCATCATCACCCCATATGCTCCTCAGGCTGATACA
>NC_051409.1:14517834-14518014 GCF_015228065.2 Penaeus monodon | reverse complement strand
TTCTGACTCGCAGCTGACTCTGCCTTTTACAGAGGCAACAAGCAATCTGTGGATCTTCACTATGTTTTATTCATTCGTTCTTCGATTTACCCGCCAATTCATCTTCAATTCTGTTTATGCATCCTCACTCAAATCGCACTCTATCACCGCTCCTCACAATGCCCTTTCCAAATCAACCAC
>NC_051409.1:14517566-14517706 GCF_015228065.2 Penaeus monodon | reverse complement strand
ATAATAGGAGAAAGACATGAACCTGACGAAAATTTACCGTTCGGAAATTTTGGCAAGTGACGTCATTCAATATAGCTTTGTGACGTCATGGCCAGGGATTGTTTGAACACACAACTGCAGCGATGAATATTTACTTCCCA
>NC_051409.1:14517467-14517534 GCF_015228065.2 Penaeus monodon | reverse complement strand
TCAGTAAAGTGATTTTTTACAAGCATTTGATATTAATGTGCTTTGTACGTCGGTTGTGGCTGCAAGG
>NC_051409.1:14516663-14516800 GCF_015228065.2 Penaeus monodon | reverse complement strand
TCTAAAACATCTCAGGACTAGGTGGCTTTGTAAGCATCCTCCCCGTCATAACAGTGAGGAACTTTTTAAACAAAAGCGCCATGATTATCAAACTCTCTGTGGAACCAAAAGCACTTGCCCTGAAATATAATCGTGAA
>NC_051409.1:14516338-14516572 GCF_015228065.2 Penaeus monodon | reverse complement strand
TACTGGCCATACACACTGGGTTCATTTTCCTATGAGATAATGCATAGGATATTCGCCCTTCAAGATCCTTTTCATAAATATGAGGTGTCACTGTGAGATCGAGCGACAGTCGAGGCTGCTTATTATCCTTCTATTTCCATTATGGGAAACATGGGAGATTATCATGAGGTGGGTTTAATGGCATGGGGACACGCATGGGGCGACGATGACTGCTGCTGTTGAAATGGGTGTAGC
>NC_051409.1:14515790-14515935 GCF_015228065.2 Penaeus monodon | reverse complement strand
GCAGTATGTAACACAAGGAAGGGGCGCAGCAGTAAATGACTCACGGATGTTTACACAAAGAGAGCTAGACTGACGAATAGTGGATACGCTGTTACGGGATCCAGCGCACCTGAGGTCATTCAAGAAGGTGCAACCCAACGCTCAC
>NC_051409.1:14515328-14515546 GCF_015228065.2 Penaeus monodon | reverse complement strand
GGAAGAAATGGGCTCTAATCCACACACACAAAAAAAAATAATATGCACTAAAAAAGAGGTTTTCTTAACTGATAAAGACTTCGCCAATGGGATTACTTTCCTTCTGTCCAGCGAAGCCACTAATCTGGGCGTCTGCGGGGCCGGTGTGGAAGGCGACGCGCTTCGGGGGCGTTTTAGCGGGGGCTGCGCCAGTCCGTTTGCTTGTTTGTTTGTCTGAT
>NC_051409.1:14514493-14514776 GCF_015228065.2 Penaeus monodon | reverse complement strand
CCTTGACAAATATGTTGACGGACACAGCACTTTATTTGTCGAAAGCATTACTCACCCCTGATAAGGATAACTTGTTTTGGTCTTCAGCAAAAAGCATTTGCTAAATAGTTCGAAAAGGCTGCAAATAAGCAAAAATGCACGATAAAAGAAGAATGATGATGAAAATGGATAAAAAAATTATACACAGAGAAGAAAGGGGAATCAATATAGGGGCTGAGCCTGCTAGGATGCGGGATCAAAGCGAATTAATCAATCAAAGCGTAAGGAAAAAATAGCAAGAAAC
>NC_051409.1:14513817-14513939 GCF_015228065.2 Penaeus monodon | reverse complement strand
CCTCATGAATTATCGGCAGCAGAAAAGATGCTCCGCCGGGGTGGTCTCCTCGAAGCTCCTCTTGCAACTTTGCAAATATAGAATAGCATCATCTATGAAATTATCAACAAATAAGTGAGAAA
>NC_051409.1:14513496-14513589 GCF_015228065.2 Penaeus monodon | reverse complement strand
CAAACCTTGTCCACAGACGTCCTTGCCCGCCCACTGAACCCCTTAAAGGAGTCTCTCGCATCCTTTGTGTCCTACAGGACATAGGTAAGTCAC
>NC_051409.1:14512722-14513263 GCF_015228065.2 Penaeus monodon | reverse complement strand
CCAGGAGGAGGCTCTGTAGACACCTCAAGCCATAAATGCTAGTCTTATCACTTCATCAGCCTCTTCCAGGTGTAAGAAGTTCCAAGCGTGGGCGTTGAGGTGACAGGTCGTCTTGTCCCCACTGCCGGGTTTCCTACCTGCCCGTTCTCAGGCTGCATTTGCATCTTATTGAATGTTGCAACAGAGCAATGACGTAAATGCTGAAATTCGCGGATGTGTACGTATAAACATGTACACGAAGGGCCGCAAACACCGCTTGTGTAAATAAACAAGGGGACAAAAACAAGCGGAAAATAATTAGAGATTTTTAAAAAAGGAACACAGAAAGGAAGCATGAGAACGAAAAAAAAACACTAAAACAAGCACCAATAACAAAAGAAAAAAATTGTAAATAACGAAAGCGAAGATGCAACACACACGATGATGGGAGAATGAAGAGGGAATAATAATTATCACACACCGTGGCTCGTCTAGACAGGTACGCGGGGAAGAAGTTACGCCCACACAAACACACCCACATACGCAGCGCTCGACCTTGTTC
>NC_051409.1:14512535-14512612 GCF_015228065.2 Penaeus monodon | reverse complement strand
AAGACCAAGGCCGTAAAACAGATGTAAATATACATACTCACACGCGGAAGGAGCGAGATAGACTAGGAAGGTGG
Organism: Penaeus monodon; assembly: GCF_015228065.2. Classification (NCBI taxonomy): domain Eukaryota; kingdom Metazoa; phylum Arthropoda; class Malacostraca; order Decapoda; family Penaeidae; genus Penaeus; species Penaeus monodon. The sequence goes on along the minus strand of NC_051409.1, from coordinate 14,512,538 downwards.
GGA
>NC_051409.1:14512316-14512391 GCF_015228065.2 Penaeus monodon | reverse complement strand
TCAACGAAGCAAAGTGAGCGACAAAGGCAGAGAAGCAGACACTCTGAGGAGGAGACAGTAACGGCACTGTAAGCC
>NC_051409.1:14512160-14512258 GCF_015228065.2 Penaeus monodon | reverse complement strand
AAAACACGGGCATTATGGCAGTGAGTATCATGAATCAGAACTCAAGGTTAAGGCTTGCCTTCTCGCTTATTCGCTTATGCTATTGCTGGACCTCCCCT
>NC_051409.1:14511533-14511948 GCF_015228065.2 Penaeus monodon | reverse complement strand
CTCTCCTAAGCATACAAAATCCCTCCGTATACCCAACCCACCCACACGCAACACCCCAGCCTCACCCCACCACCCATCCCAAATCAAACCCACCCCCACCCACCTACCCACGCGTATACCATACCTATCCAGCCAGCCCACTCTACCCACCAGCCCACTCTTACTCCCTTATACCCCACTCCAATACCCTTATCACGCTACCCTCCATTCACTCTTACTCATCCATACCCCACTCCACCCAGCCCACTCTAGGCCCTTACCCACCCTCTCCCACCCATGCCACGACCACCCCCACCCCCTACCCCGCACAAGGAGGAGGAGGGGGGCCGATTCACCCCCCCCCCTTGCCGTGCGCCTCTGAGTGACACATGACAAAAGGGTCAAGATAAGATCCCGGGAGAAAGGATGCGGTGTC
>NC_051409.1:14510936-14511200 GCF_015228065.2 Penaeus monodon | reverse complement strand
GAGGAGGAGGAGGAGGAGGAGGAGGAGGAAGAACACGAGGAGGAGGAGAAGGATTGAAACAAAGAAGGAAGGGGAGGAGGAAGAGTTGGAGCAAGCTAAGAATTAGGAGGAGGAATATGATAAAAATAAAGAGTGATAAGAAAAGAGAGGATGGATGAAGAGAGAAGGGGACCAAAACAACGATGAGATTAAGATGGAAAAAGATCACGAAGAGAAGAAGAAAATACTGAGCGAAAAAGAAAGACGGATATAGATAGATAGGTT
>NC_051409.1:14510198-14510728 GCF_015228065.2 Penaeus monodon | reverse complement strand
AAGAAGGAAAGGGAGAGAGGGAAGAGGAAGAAGAAGAAAAAAAGGGGGGGGAAAAAAAAACCAGTGCCCCCCCCTGCCCCCCCACCCCCGAAGAGGCCGGACCCGGGTTTGAAAAACTTGACCCTTTGTTTTTTGGATTTTCCCTTTCTCTCTTTCCCCTGGGTCTTTATTTCTCTTCACCCTGCTTTTTTGTGGTGTTCTAATCCCCGTTCTTTTTTTTTTTGTCGTGTTTTTTTCCCTTTTTTTTCTTTTTTTTTTTTTCCCGGTTCTTTTTTTTCTTTTCTCTCGCTGTCTTGCTTCTTCGTTTCTTCTCTGTCGTCTGTCTTCTGTTTGTCGCTGCGTTGTCCCCCCGGGGCCCGCTTCCTCTTGCTGCTTCCCCCTTTTCTTTTTCTGCCGCTGCCCCCCCGCTGCAGCCCTCCTTTCTTTTTTCTTCTCCCTGCCCCCTCTGTCCGCCTCCCGCCCCCCCTTTGTTCTTTTAGTCATCAAATCCCTTCCTGTGAATTTCTCTTTCCTTCAAAGGATTTCGCTTG
>NC_051409.1:14509975-14510133 GCF_015228065.2 Penaeus monodon | reverse complement strand
TTTCTCCCTTTCTCGCCCAAGCTGCCCCCCCCCGCTGCTCCCTTCCTCTTTTTAAAAATCTCTCCTCCCTCTTTTTACCCCTCCCGCCCCCCTCCTTTTGTTTCCCTTGGGCTTTTATTTATTCGGGTTTCTGTGGTGGTTTTTTCCCCCCCCCCCCC
>NC_051409.1:14509838-14509921 GCF_015228065.2 Penaeus monodon | reverse complement strand
GTCCTTTAAAGCATCGTGGAAATCCCCTCCCAAATAAAAAAAAAAAAATTTTTTAAAAAAATTTTTCTACGCGAAATCACAGT
>NC_051409.1:14509120-14509407 GCF_015228065.2 Penaeus monodon | reverse complement strand
AAAGGGAAGAAAGACTTTAGATTTAATGCATGATCGACCCCCACCCTCTGGCTTCCCCCATAGTTCCCCCGACCAAAAAATTCAGAAAAAATCTTTAGCATTAAAAAACAATCAAACAGTCAAAAAATTCCAGCAAACACACCTGCCGACCCCCCAAAACCCTTCTCCTTTTCCTTTTCAACCAATTTTGCCTTTCTGTCCCGCATTATGTGGCGGATGTAATGTATAGTGCATGTGCGTTTCTCTCATCTCCCTTGTGTGTATTTTTTTCTTATCATCTTGCAAAA
>NC_051409.1:14508712-14509019 GCF_015228065.2 Penaeus monodon | reverse complement strand
TATCCAATTTAATCTTTATTTTTTATTTATTCTCCATCTTTCCCCTACCCTTCCCCACCCCCTCTTCCTTTTTTCCCCTTTTAACCCTTTTACTTCCCCTTCAATCCCCTTCTTCCTTCCCTCCTCCCACCCCTTTCCCCCCCCTTTTTTGACCATCAATTTTTTTCCCCCCCCCACACTGCCTCCCGATTCCCTCTTCGCTTCTTGTCCATTCCCTTGGACGAATAATCTGATACCCGGGACCTTTTTAAATTACTCATTTTATGGCTTCTCTTCTTACGCTCGTCTGCATATCCTTTCCTCGAAT
>NC_051409.1:14508541-14508659 GCF_015228065.2 Penaeus monodon | reverse complement strand
ATTCCTTTCCCTATTCATATGAATTAATGATTTTTTTATTCAAAACCAAATCTAACCTTGTAATTTCCGTCTCATGGACTCCATAATCAGCTACTTTACTGTATCATATCGAAGTAAA
>NC_051409.1:14507585-14507675 GCF_015228065.2 Penaeus monodon | reverse complement strand
AATATTGACACAAGGAGGGACAAGCATCAGGCAGAGATTGGAGCCTGTCCGGGGAAGGTACACGTAAGGTCATCGCTGCGATTCCGTATC
>NC_051409.1:14507140-14507540 GCF_015228065.2 Penaeus monodon | reverse complement strand
AAATATCAAAGTTTTCTGTCGATTTTCATACTTTCTCTTCTTATTTTTTTCTTCTTCCTTTTACTCCATTGTTTAGTTATTGTGTGATCTGTGGATACGCTCAAATATATCCCATGAAATTTGGGCGTTTGTGTGTGCAAGTATTTCAAGTGCTGTGTCCACATGCGTGATCTTAAGGTACTTACTATCATCCGCACTTCTAAATATGCTGCAACAAAGCCTTACCTGCAAATAAAAAAGAAATAACAATTAGACAAACGCATATAAAGACAAAGGAGAGTGTACGATAGAGAGGGAGAGATAAGGAGACAGAGAGAGGGGTGGAGGGAGGGAGGGAGAGAGGAGAACGAGAGAGAGAAAGAGAGAAAGAGACAGAGAGAGGGGTGGAGAGAGGGGGAGG
>NC_051409.1:14506996-14507092 GCF_015228065.2 Penaeus monodon | reverse complement strand
TCTCCCCGCAGCTCGATGGCTGAGACCCAATGCGGGAGAGACTAGAACTAGAGACTGGAAGCTACTGCTACGAGGGGCTCGGGCGTTTAAACCCTG
>NC_051409.1:14506677-14506925 GCF_015228065.2 Penaeus monodon | reverse complement strand
TCAGATACCTTGACAGGCAGACAGTTAAAGAGAAAGGGGCAGGAAAGAAAAGGATTGAAGTCGGATAAGAAACACATATCTCGCTGCAAAATGCCATGAATAGGCGTCCGAGCAATTACTTAACCGGTTCAAGTCCAAACACGAGAAGAAAGACCGAATAACATGCACTGGCAGACAAACAATGAAGAAGCAAAGAGCAGATCCTCGTCGACGTCCACGGAGAGTGAAAGAGAGAGCATAATCCTGCT
>NC_051409.1:14506566-14506636 GCF_015228065.2 Penaeus monodon | reverse complement strand
AGTAGCATCAACAACCCCTTTGGAATTGCTTCTGTTGATACCTGAGAAAACACCACCCCCCTTCTCCATT
>NC_051409.1:14505950-14506118 GCF_015228065.2 Penaeus monodon | reverse complement strand
GGCGCGGCAGGAGACAGAGGCCCTGATTGGGTTTCACGGAGGCCTGCAGGGACCATTGGACCTCTGTCGGTGGTCACTAGGCATCGAACCATCCCTCCCCCTACCCCCCTACCCCATTACCCCTCTCCACCGCCCGCCCCGCAAGGCCCGCACCCATCCTCCCTTCTG
>NC_051409.1:14505462-14505558 GCF_015228065.2 Penaeus monodon | reverse complement strand
GCTAAACACAGAGGCAAGATAAGAAGAAGAAACCTGCAAGAAACCGGCTCAATCTCTTCGCAACCTCGACCGCGAACTATTATCCCCCCCCCCCCC
>NC_051409.1:14505241-14505436 GCF_015228065.2 Penaeus monodon | reverse complement strand
GTTGGGGAAAAAGTCCTCTTTCCCACAGACGGATAATGAAGTTCAATCCATCTCGTGAAATTGAATTAAACCAAACAAAAGAAAAATGGACGTAAATATAAAGGACAAAAAGATGACAAAAAAAGTGAAAGAGGGAGATGACGATTAGAAAAAATCTAAAAAAAAATGGAATGAATGAAAAGGTGTGCTGTGTAC
>NC_051409.1:14504002-14504907 GCF_015228065.2 Penaeus monodon | reverse complement strand
CGTATAACCATTTTCTTTGTTAGTGACTCGAGGCTTTTATGCAAGTAATTGGACTGTCACATGTGACTGCCAGAGTTTCAAGGCAGGATTTAGACAAAAAAAAATAGGGGGAATAAAAAGAAATAGAATTATGAGAGCAAATGAAAAAAAGTCGGGGAGGGAAAACGAAAAAGTTTTAGAATGATAACGACAAAAAATAGGGAGAGTGAAAAATGAAAGAGATGCAGGATAAAAAGGGTAAACTTAAAGAATAAGAAAAGGGAGAATTAAACCGATAAAGAATAATTAAGGCAATATGAATGAAAAAGAAGTTGGAGAAGGAAATGGATATAAAATAATACGGACAAATGAAAAATAAAAGTAAAGAAAATTAAAGAGATGTCGAATAATGAGTAAAGTTTTAAGGAATAAAGAAAAGAAAATGAAGAGGACACAAAATGATAAAGGGTAAATAAGAAATATGAAGTTGGACAATGAAAAATTAAGGGAAAATAAAAGGGATATAGAGGATAGATGAAAATAAAATAAGCATGGAGACGGAGAATGAAAATAACAAAGAACAATTAGCATAAATTGATAATTACTGATTATAAAAATGAAGTTGTAGAATATGGCACAAAGAATTAGCAGAAGGATAAAGAAGAAGCAGTATGAGACAAACTGAAATATGAGCAAAAAATAATACTAATAAGAAAACTGAGAAAAAATAGATACATAGATGCAGAAAGAGCCCCCCCCCCAAAAAAAAAAAAGTAATAATGATCATCATAATTAGATAAGCAAATTTAATTCTCCGCTTAACCATCAGAGCGCGTTTCGTCGCCGCGAACATACATGCTATCGCCTCAGAGAGACAGACACAAATCACACTATGTCCCCTGCGACTTGATCGATAATATCTACCT
>NC_051409.1:14503576-14503666 GCF_015228065.2 Penaeus monodon | reverse complement strand
TTTCACAAGTTTCAAGGGTTCCGAGATAAAATCCTGAGGACTGTCCGTAGCCAATTAATCTGATAGTTGATTTCTTGCCCTGTCTGGATC
>NC_051409.1:14503142-14503308 GCF_015228065.2 Penaeus monodon | reverse complement strand
CGCAACGAGTTCTTCCTCTGTCACTCCCAACCGATTGCGTCATCGTGAGCGTCGCCGCCCGAGGGTCCTTCTCTCAGCTGGAACCTGGAGGCCCTTCTACGGGGGAGGAAGGGGGGGGGGAGCCGCCTTAGGTCAAGGGCAAAGGGTGGGGAGAGGGCTTACTGGA
>NC_051409.1:14502199-14502952 GCF_015228065.2 Penaeus monodon | reverse complement strand
AAAAGCTCACCACGTTCGCCTCGGAGTGAAAGGAGCGCGATCTTGGCGCTGGCCAATCTGACGTCGTCCTTTTCGTCTCCGAAAAAATGCAATCGGAACCATTTTTAAATCGCCGTCTCAGCTGCCTCTTGAGGTTTTAGAAGACTCAGTGGTACTCGTCAAAATCTAGCTTACGCAATAAGTCCTACTCATGAACTGAGATATATCTATCACAAATCCCAAATAACATTCAAAATCACACGCAAAAAATGGAAGAAGATAAAGCAAATTGAGATCTAAACGACGCCCAAGCCTGCGCCACGGCCACTCGTCGGGACAAAGGACGGCAGTGTCTGGGCGCTGTCTGGTAAACCGCGAAAGGCGCTCTGCAAGGCGACTCTCTGGGGCCTTCTCCTGCAACGCGCTCATATATACACACGCACACACTCGTCGCTGCCACCACGCAATGCTTGCAGTATGTTTCCTTCAGCTCTGATGCAGCATTTGATCTCGGCGACGATGCCCAGCCCAGGGGCTTTCGAATCCCTTGTCTTAACATTGACTTTGGCTTCGGCTCTTCAGGCATTTTCAACAAGAATTATTACAAAAAAATGCGAATACGTTTGCCTGTCAAAATTTGCGTAATACAACACCTGTATGAATCTCTTAAATCTAGTCGGTTACTTTTTTTAAAAGAAAAATACCAATAAAAGATATAAGAGGACTGCTGTGAAATATGTGAAGACATTGGCGAGTGTGTTGAGAAAAGATGAT
>NC_051409.1:14500463-14501509 GCF_015228065.2 Penaeus monodon | reverse complement strand
AATGCAATGTCTGTGAAGCAATCCTCACTCCCTTTAACAATAAAAATGGACACGTGCTTGAGACCATGAGAGAGAAACTTGCATCACAGAACTGGGCAAGACAAGGATTCCCCGAAGCTGAAACGCTACAAAGGGCATTCCAGAGGTGCAACAATTTCACGGCCTGTTCTACAACTGCAAAACAAACAACAACAAAACAACAGAACTAGTGCAAATATAGCCAAAACTTCAACAAAAATAAAAACAATGAAATAAATCAGCAAAATGAACAAGAACTAGAATCAAGAGATCAGAGAGAGAGAGAGAAAAAAAAACTTAATTGACTACACGGCCGAGCATGAACTTGCAAGCTGCGGGAGAGACGTTGCATGCAATGGCGGGGTGTTATAGTCAGAGTCAAGGTCATTCTTAATTGCCTCGTGTTACTTCGTGTGGGAAAAATCAATATATCATTCCTTGATGGAAATAAGTTTATATAAGAAATATGGATAATATTTACGCTCCAATTTCTGACTTGTAACCTCGCTTTCCTGCAAGTTTTTGTTACTACATCTGTACTGTATCTGCATTTGAGAGTATTATCTACGAAAATGGAGATAACAAGACAAAAAAAATCCTAAACAGTAATAAAAACAGAAGAAAAAGCAACAAGGAAACAGAAAACTAGGAAGGTACAGAAAAGCCCGATTTCCTCAGAAGAGGCAAAACTAGACCACAGTGCGTCTCGAGGGGCGTGCGCCGGAATGGGTAGACATGTTACTTTTTTATCTAATCTACTTCTACCTCGAAGGTAGATGAATCAGACTGACAGGTTATTTGGGTGGTCTATAAATATATATTTAGGTAGGTCGGACCCAGATAACCGACAAACAGATGCAGATATTGAGGCGATAAGAGCCGTCCGGTAGGCAGGAAGGTAGAAGCGAACCTGCAGGTATGCGGACAGGTAGACAGAGAGAGCGAAATAGCGGGTGTCAGGTAGGAGACAGGTTGCTTTACATGAAGATGAGTTACGGGTCAGAAGAAAGTTCGCCAGAGTTAGAAAA
>NC_051409.1:14499649-14500026 GCF_015228065.2 Penaeus monodon | reverse complement strand
GTTTTAAGCTACTCAGCTGCAAACCCTGTCACCCCCCCCCCCGCCTACCCCAAAAGAAGGAGCGGTACTTGGAGAATTCATTTTACACGAAGAATAATTTTCAGAGAGTGTGTTGAATGCGAAGTATTCCTCTCTCCTTTTACTCACCGGCCATCGCCTGCTTCCTCTCTCTTCTTTCATTTCACTTTTGTTCTTCGCGTTGGTGTTCTCTTTCGTTATTTTATATTTATTTTCCTTTTTTTCCAACCCATATGCACATCCTTCATTTTTATTTTGTCTCTACCTATCCATCTATTTTTTGACAAATGTAAAGTTTCCTACTAACAAAAACATAACAGTAGGGAATGATAATATAAATTATACTGAATGGGGGAAGA
>NC_051409.1:14499160-14499571 GCF_015228065.2 Penaeus monodon | reverse complement strand
ACCCTCAACAAAAAATCAACCCCTCGTCTGCGAAAATCTCTCTAATCCGATAATATTCCTCCTCTAATTCCCAGATCCCCTTCAGCCACGCCCACCGCTGCCCATCTCCCGAGACCGGATGTTGAACCTGACGCGGGCGTGATATTTGCTCAGTCGCCCTCACGCCCACACGAGACGTATGGGCGGCACCCACGCCCCTGCAAGGCCGGACCACCTATTGTTCGCGTCTCATTAGGACTTTAGGCCACGACTTACGCCTGATTTATAGTGTTGTTGTCTTTTATTGTTGTCAGGGGGAGGGAAGGAGGGAAGGAGGGACGCAGTGAAGGAGAGAGGGAGGAGGGGAAGGGGAAAGAAGGGGGGGAGGACGAGGAAGGGAATAAGGGAAGGAGGGAAGGTGGGAAGGAGGGA
>NC_051409.1:14498715-14499023 GCF_015228065.2 Penaeus monodon | reverse complement strand
AAAAGAAAACAAGAAGAAATAAAGAGACGACAGAGTAAGCCTGAAAAGAGGCACCCGATAAATAAATAAATACGAGGCGAGCCGCGCACCCAAACACGGGGCAGCGTAAGAGGCAAGTCATGCAGAGCGGCCTGGAACTTGCCCACATGCAAAGTTGGCCACCACATTCCTCGACGCCCAAATACGGTTCAGCCGCATTAGCACCGGTTCTGAACCCTCTCGTTCTTCACCAAACTTCAAAGGATTCACGCCCTGCGGAACCCACGCGACATCAGCTCTGTGCGGTGCACATTTCCGTGCGGAATTTG
>NC_051409.1:14498203-14498396 GCF_015228065.2 Penaeus monodon | reverse complement strand
CAAGCACTTACATGAGAAATGAGTCACGGACAAACTTCTCCGTACTCTTGCCCGGTTTAAAGGCTCAAGTATAATTCTTCGCATATCCTTCAGGATCTCGTGCTCTCTTTCCGAGAGAGGATCCTCGTCTCCTGGGGGAAAGTGGAGTCCTGACGGATTATTAAAACTTCTCCGAAAAGGTCGGTAATTGATA
>NC_051409.1:14497563-14498146 GCF_015228065.2 Penaeus monodon | reverse complement strand
TCACGAGACGCGACAGACAGGTTGTTATTGGCAGCGCAGGTCAGTCTCCCTCGTCACGGCGGGGCGGCAGTCTGCCCCTTCAGACGATGCCGCTTGCTCAGCCTACATAAAAGTGGTTATGTCTTTAAGGATTTCTTTTCTGAAAGTAGAAGGCTTCAGAATGCAAGTACCAAAAAAAATAATGAACAAACGAAACAAGAAGAGAACGATAACAACCAAACGTGAACAACAGAAGCACCCTCCCCCCCACACACAAAAAAAGTTCGTCTTCGACCACAGGGGAAGCAAGGCGAATGAATCCGCTAAAATCCGCGTGAATCCACGAACGAACAGCCCCTGCCCAAGAAGTTACATGAGAACGACCACCCTCGACGGAGACTGCTCTAACGGGGACTACAGGGACTACAACGAGAGCCACTGTTAGCTACGACTCCCCACAACGACAATACCCCACGACTTATAAGGAGCCGAGAGAGAGCTAATGTAAATTCACATAATGCAAGGCACGCTTTCGAAGACAGGGAACAATTTTTCTGGATTTTAAATTGGGGGAAAAGAAAGCAACTTCCTTTTTTGGATATAG
>NC_051409.1:14497415-14497510 GCF_015228065.2 Penaeus monodon | reverse complement strand
CAACGTCAAAATCTATATTGCCAACACTACCATTGTTATTATCACATTCAACATCTACGTTATCCATATCATCAGGATGATATATGCCATGACAT
>NC_051409.1:14497014-14497344 GCF_015228065.2 Penaeus monodon | reverse complement strand
TTTTTCTTCTGCTCTTGTTTCACATCTTTTACTCCCTCTACATCAATTTTCTTTTCTTTTCAAAGCATCACGGACAGACAGACAGCAAGCACAGCCCGGCGACAGCGAAATGCAACAGTTGGCAAGGTTAAGAACAGCAGAAGGCGAAACGTCAGCGGCGGCACGCGAGCAACGGAGCAGCTTATTATAGCAGGTGTAGCCCCCGGAACAGGTGGCCTGAATAAGACTGAGCTATCAAAGGAATGGAGACAGGAAGGAGGCTTGGAAGAAATGCGGCGCCCAGACCTTTATCTTAGATACCAAAGGACACGCACACATGTGAGTGCGTTC
>NC_051409.1:14496513-14496805 GCF_015228065.2 Penaeus monodon | reverse complement strand
CGTGCGTGCGCGCGCGCGTGAACGTCCGCATGTGTCCGCGTCCTCGGGCGAGCAGGACGGGCAATTAGAAGCGAGGAGCGAAGCCACAAGAAGCGAAAACCTTGTCCCTGGAAACAAGCGGCCCGTGCCAGCTGGGCCTTATCTCGGCCCAAGAAGAGAGTCACAGTTAAGGCTCGTTAGAAAGAATTAGTGATATGAGCGCTTGTGAGCGAGCGGCTTTAGATGTGTGTTTGTGGGTAATCTTTGTGTGCATCTGTCCTCAGGCCGGGAGGCGAGGCAGACAAGAGAGGAC
>NC_051409.1:14495788-14496097 GCF_015228065.2 Penaeus monodon | reverse complement strand
ACAGAGTCAGAGTCAAACAAGCAGACGAAAAGATCAACAGAAAGACCGTGAGCAGCAGACCTTTCCTCCCCCCCAAGACCGATCACCCTTCCCGGTCATCACAACGGCCCTAAGTACCTCTATTCATCACCCTTCGTACCCTCGTCGCCCTTACGTGATGCAAGCCTAAGTAGAGCTCCCTAAGCGCTTGCCTCGCCCCAGGTGTAACCCTATCTTTACGCTCCCTCGCCTGGGTGTTCCATAATGATATGTATCCTTGTGTACTCTTCCTGCGCCGCCTTCGCATTCTTCGAGTGTCTGTGGTGGAGG
>NC_051409.1:14495176-14495352 GCF_015228065.2 Penaeus monodon | reverse complement strand
AACTTTCAAACCGTATCTGAATCATTCGCCTATAATTTAAAGGTCCGTCTTTATCCTCTCAAAGGGGCGTTTTTGCATCTTGAATCAACATAGCTGTATCTTAGATAAATTTGTTTTCTTGTTCCGATTCTGCGAGTTCATCTCGAACAAGGAAAATTTCTACATCGACAAAGACT
>NC_051409.1:14494707-14494926 GCF_015228065.2 Penaeus monodon | reverse complement strand
ATACCCACTTGCGTAGAATACCCTTGTACACCGAATGTTCCTATCAATTATAACCTTAAAATGCATAACTTCTCCCTGTTTCTTCACTGCGTACCCAGCTCACGCGTCTGTTCACTGCTGCTTGGTAATTAGCTTTATAATTGATATAATTATGCCGGAACCTAATGTTAAAAATAGGTAGGATCAAGTCATTTATTTTCTTTATCGATGAGGGAGCTT
>NC_051409.1:14494557-14494660 GCF_015228065.2 Penaeus monodon | reverse complement strand
AGGAGGGCTATTTTTGTATGCTTTTGCGGGTTCATCGCCTTATCTTTTCATTATTTCAGATTGTTTTTAGAAACTAAATTATGACTTGATACATGTATGATAC
>NC_051409.1:14493477-14494461 GCF_015228065.2 Penaeus monodon | reverse complement strand
ATCGAAATTTCGTCAATTGGTGTACCTCCCTATTCGTGTTTAAGATGTAGCTTTGTAGTTATGTGCCAGCCCGAGCGTTTCGTCCGGCCAGCTGCCACATCACTCCTGCCCCCCCCCCATCCCTCCCCCTCTTTCTCTCCATCCCGCTAACCTTCCTTACGCCAGCATCCCCTTTCCCTCACGTCCCTCGTAGACCCCTCTCCCCCTTCCCCATCTCCCTCCACAGCCCCCTCCAATACCCCCTCCCTCCTGCCCCTCAAATGCCCCTGAAACCGACCGGAGGGGGGAAGAGGGGGTGGGGGGATCGCGCAACATGAATTCCAGTTCTCATTTTTACGACTTAACGCAGGTTCACTTTCAGGATTTCGTTTTCTTGTCTATATTTCCATAGTTGTTAAATTTTCTAAAGCTAATAAACTCAATAGCTAACACTCTTAGATCACACAACTTTCAGATCCCAGAACTGTCAACAGTCAACAACTTTCCAGTCCAATAGTTTGATAGCTACACCAACTCTATACAACCAATAGCTCAACGACCCAAAACTCTCAGACTCAGTCTATCTCGACAATAAAAAAACTCATCTAATCTACAGCTTTCAGATCCTCAAAATCTCATCTGCCGTTCAGTCAACAATAAAAAACTGACTTCCATTACCTCTCAACAACTATACGCTTGCCAGTCCAAAACCCCTCAATTCAATCAACTCTCAACAACCATTAACTCTAAAGCTCAAAGGCCCTCATATCCACCACCCTCCCCCCCATAAAAAAAACTCAATTGGATTAACTCTCGACATCCAATAACTTTCAGAATCAAAAGCTCTCAAACCCAATAAACCCAAACAGCCAGTGACTGAACAGCCCGAAACCCTGGGTTCAATTAACCGCCGTAGCATTTCCTTCGCGCGGGGAGAGGGCCATCGGAACCGACGTCATGGAAGAAACATAAGCGCGTGACCTTCGTCGCCGAATCGCTGCCATC
>NC_051409.1:14492849-14493200 GCF_015228065.2 Penaeus monodon | reverse complement strand
AGGGACTAAAAAAAGGCGAAAAAGACATAAAGATAGATAAAGCAGAAATCCCCCGCCCCTTGCTCCTCCCCCCGGCCTATGAGCAATACAAAACCTTCCTCATATCTGGCCTCCTCAATCTCGCGCCGGGCCCTTGTTCCACACCGCGACCTTATCCCATGTGCCGTAAATGGAGGCTCCCTTGACACGTGGGGAAAAACACGCGTATTGGAGTGTGACATTAGTTGAGACTCGAAGGTCTACCTTGAAATGCCTGTCATTTTGTTAGTTTATTTATGCGCGAAGCAACAAGAGCTGGAATGTTGTCAGTCGAAGGACGTTTTTTATTATTATAAATGTCTACAAAAACAG
>NC_051409.1:14492636-14492738 GCF_015228065.2 Penaeus monodon | reverse complement strand
TATATATGGGTGGACGGGAAAATAGCATGTAAACAAATATATGCATACAGAAAGCTACTGTAGTTAACTAGGTCCACAGACTTATAAACAGATGGAAAGGCA
>NC_051409.1:14492308-14492440 GCF_015228065.2 Penaeus monodon | reverse complement strand
GCGGAGAGGAGAAACGGATGGATGGACAGACATATAAACGGAAAGGAAATGAGACAGACAGGCAAAAGTCGAGAGGTTGGGAAAGAAAGATTTAAGAAAGACGAAAAATTAGAAAAAAGGCAAACAGTGAGG
>NC_051409.1:14492040-14492276 GCF_015228065.2 Penaeus monodon | reverse complement strand
GCTTCAAGGACAAACAACCAGTCCAGAAGGATCATATGGACAGACACACTCTCACACAAAAGGAAGTCCTACACAAAGAGAGAATCACACCAAGGGCACCAGACTCGAGCGATAACTGCTTCTTCAGATCAGAGTTAAAGGAAACCACCTCCCCCCCTCCCCCGAGCTTCCTCCCCCTCCGCCTAGCTATCCTCCCTGTCCAAGGATGCGCAGGGAAGCACACGCATACACGCACG
>NC_051409.1:14491816-14491954 GCF_015228065.2 Penaeus monodon | reverse complement strand
TATGCACGTATTAACCCTCTCTTTGTGACGGACCGAACTGTCCAAATTTTCCCCTCTTGGGCCCACACTTGACGATGTAAACAAAGGAGGGAAGGAAGAAGAAAGGGAGGGAATTAGGGTGAGAGAATGAGGAAAAAG
>NC_051409.1:14491667-14491769 GCF_015228065.2 Penaeus monodon | reverse complement strand
GGTCCAGGGAAGGAACGAACCAGGATATGGCAAGCAGAAAGGAAAACGAGAGACAAAACCCGGCAGGAGAGCGAGCGAGCCAAGCCATAAAATCTTTTAAGG
>NC_051409.1:14491151-14491343 GCF_015228065.2 Penaeus monodon | reverse complement strand
TCCTGTGCAGCATAATCTGGTTTGTTCATGCATCTCGTCTGGCTGCATGATAAGTGAAGGTCGCCTCCTGCATTCGTCATGAAGGGGGCGCTTTGTGGCAGTCTCCTTGCCTCTTGCGTGGCGGTCTTCCTCTTTTCTTAAGTAGCCTAATCTTTGTGAGGATTCCCTTTTAGTACTTATCCCGTGTCGTTC
>NC_051409.1:14490025-14490514 GCF_015228065.2 Penaeus monodon | reverse complement strand
TAAGTAACACTAAGACATGCGAGTCTCCGAGCCGTTCTCGGCGCCGCCCTCTCCACTCAAGCGCCGCTTCCGTGCCTCCTGCCGGAGTTCTGACTGCTCGTCGCTGCCCGTGCGAGAGCCTCCGCCCTCGCCGGCAGCACTGACAGTCGCCGCCGGGAGGGAGTTCACGCCTTCATTGCCAATGCCAGAGTTTCTAAATCGGTCCACGACGTCTTGGCTGGCCCTTCCGACGCGGCAGATGCCTCGCGAGATTGCAGAGGCGCAACAGGTGGCGTCGCAGTCGCCCTTGAGCTCGCGGCGCCGTCAGGATTCGAGACGAGCGAGTGCCGCGTCCATTCCCCTCGCGTCGCTCCGTCGGCCGCCCTCCGTCGCCTTCCGGTCGAGGCAACGGGCTCGTGCTGACATTCGCCTTCAGCTTGCAGATGGTACTGTGGACCTTGCATGAGTTGCAGGTGGGGGCATGGCGCGGGTTGACCGTATTAGGGACTT
>NC_051409.1:14488823-14489975 GCF_015228065.2 Penaeus monodon | reverse complement strand
TGAGTCAGTCCCGGGCGAACGAAGGACGCTGGCGACAGCAACGCGGGGTTACCACCTCGCTCGCGCCCGGCGTCCGACGCCCGACGCCCTTAACTCGGGCACTTCGACCCCCCCCCCCTCCCCACCATCTCCCAGCCCAATTCGCTGAACAGGTTGCGGACGCCTTCTTCAGGAAGTGCCAAGGCTTCTCCCCGAAGTGATGACGTTCATCACTCACCGACGGAGGGACGTTCGTACCATACGAGTAAAAAATCTAATTTCTTCTATCTCTTTGTCTGCCTGTCAAATTGTTTCTGTCTCCCGGCTCCCTTTCTCAATTCCCCTCCTTTTTACGTACATAGCTTCTTTGTGCTAACAGTTTTTTTTCTAGTTTATATGAAGCAAAAACAGTATCTGCTGATGAAAATGTCAGCAGATAACGAAGACAAAAGTTAATCAGCATGAAATGTAACCCTCACAAAAGGAAACCATCAGCCAAAATCATATATTTGACATACCATTCGTCAAACATTAATATCCACAAAACAAGCGACACGTAATAAATGTAACAGAAAAAAATTACACAAGAAACGTCACACGGGGAGCAAGAACCTCGCCTCTTGTTTAAGAGGAGACAACAAAAAAATGTATATATCATCGTCCGAAAATGAAATGTTGGCAGGTCTCTTTCTTCTCTCCGTTTTTTGTCTTCTCATTCGTTTTTCTTTTCCTTTCTATATCCAATTGCCTCAATTTCAATCTTCACATCTTCGTCTAGTTTTTTCCCTTTATACTTCTCCATCCATCTGACTCTCTGAAATATCTGTCCATCTCTGTCTCACTGTCCTCTGTTTTTTTCTTCTCACTTATTTCCTCTATACTTACCTATCCATAAGGTTTAAACATTTGCCTAGCTTTACCTCTCTCTCTATCTCTCTATTTATCCCCTCCCTACCTTCCCTCTATCTCTCGACCTATTCGTCTTCCTATCTATCCCCTTCCTTCCTTCTACCTCCCAATCTGTCTCGCTGCACAAAACACGCGAACACCGCCTATGGGCAAGAAAGGGATTACCGGGCATGTCTCGGGCTCGACCCCCCCCCCTCCCCCGCCTCCGCTCTGTCGCCGCGAAATATAAAGACAGCCGGAGACAGAGGTAAAAAGAATGAGTTA
>NC_051409.1:14487901-14488613 GCF_015228065.2 Penaeus monodon | reverse complement strand
CCTATAAGGGCAGAGGGCTCTGAAGCCGTCTCATTGTTCCTTCTGTTCTTTATTCTCTCTTTGTCTCTCCTCTCTTCCCTTGACCTTGCAAATCTCCTATTCCCTGTCCATATTTACTTCCTTTTTTTGTCTTTGTTTTTCCATTTCGTTCCCCTTCCCAGAACTTCTTTTCCTGTATATCTACGACAAACGTTTCCCTTATGTAATGTTCACATAACGTTGGAAACCAGAATCGACTCCCATACCCCCATTATTCCGCCCTCCCTTTCCCTTCTCCTTTTGTCCCATATTTGGAACGAATTATATCTGGAACAATCACCAGCATCTGCTTTTAGTAGTTATTTAGGAGAATTATGATAATGTACCTCATGACCCTCAGCAATTTGTATTCTTTTTTGGAAGTGGGGGATGCTATGGGTACACTGTAATTACTGTCGAATGTCCGCATTTTCATCTAGCTGTCTGCCTATCTATCACACTATCTTTCTGAATCTCTCTCTTTCATCTTCATTCTCCCTCCCTCGTTTCTACTAACTTTCCTCGTCTTTTATCTCCTACCTTTTATCCTGTCTCTGCTCTTTGCCCTTACCATCGCCTCCTCCTCACCCACCCAAGTATCCACTCCTTCCCTCCACTCCTTTCTCTACCGTCTCCATCCCGTCCCCTCTCTACCTCCTCTTCATGCTCTCCATCCTCTCTCCTCATTCCTCTA
>NC_051409.1:14486699-14487744 GCF_015228065.2 Penaeus monodon | reverse complement strand
ACCTCTCCACCTCCACCACCGCCATACCCCCGTCCTCCCCTCCTACCCCCGTCCTCCCCTCATCCCCCGTCCTCCCTTCCTACCCCCGTCCTCCCCTCATACCCCCGTCCTCCCCTCATACCCCGTCCTCCCGTCCTACCCCCGTCTCCCTCATACCCCCGTCCTCCTCATACCCCCGTCCTCCCCTCCTACCCCCGTCCCCCTCATCCCCCGTCCTCCCCTCACACCCCGTCCCCCATCCCTTTCCCCTCGACCCCATCCCTTGGCCTTCCCCCCACTCCCCTCTCCACCTCCCCGCCCCCTCCTCCTATATCCGTCATCAGCCTCTCTTTCTGTGCTTGAAGTCGGCCTCTTCTTTGTCTGAGATAAATATAGTTTACATCAGCAACTCCTTAACGATAATGATGTTGCTGGAAGTGAATTTATTTGGCGATCTATTAATGATTTTGATAGATAGAGCGGGGGAAAGATTACGGCGCGGAAAGGTTTGGATACGAAATAAGAGGATAACGATTTTTTTTTATTATAGCATTTTGAAAAGTTATCTTGGGGGCGAATATGGCAGAATATGGAGAAGAAACAAAAGACAAGTAAAATACGGAAATAATAAACAAAAATTAGGGGGGAAAAGATAATCAGGATTGGAATCATAATCATTATGACACAGACGATGAGAATGACAAAGGAATACATAAGGAAAAATAGAGAATATAACAACAAAAACAAGAGGAAGAGTAATAACAGAAAACGGAGAAGGAGGAGGAACAGAGCGAACAAATAACGAAAACAGACAAAGCAGAAGAGGGAGAAGCATTGCCTAATCATCCGGTTTTTAAGCTAGGCCTAAGGACCAAAGGTTGCCTGAAAAACTGCGGCTGTTTACATGAGGTGTGCCCAGGTGTACACGCAGAAACTAGGCCTACGACAGATGTTTATAACTCCTTCTGTTTATCTCCCTCTCCTCTCAACATGGAGGATGCTCGGAGATATTGCCAATAATCTCCTTCGATGGCGCCCTCTGCCCGTCTCTTTCTCTCTGTTTTTA
>NC_051409.1:14485859-14486029 GCF_015228065.2 Penaeus monodon | reverse complement strand
CGTGCATTTTCTCTCTCACACATTTCATCACCATCCTCCCCTCCACCTCCTCTGACTGCCATTATCTCAGCAGATTCACGGAAAGAAGACGAGGGCAGAAATGAGTAAAAAATATATTTACATACTTTTATCTTCCTATGCCAGATGCTCGGAAGCGAAGGAATGGATAA
>NC_051409.1:14485388-14485501 GCF_015228065.2 Penaeus monodon | reverse complement strand
CAGGACACTGAAAAGAGCCACGAGGATTCTGTCCACGCCGCGGCAGACATGCATTAGCAATCTCCGTCTGGAGCCAGGCGTCGCTGATAAAGTGTTAGCAGGTTCTTCCTGAG
>NC_051409.1:14484572-14484715 GCF_015228065.2 Penaeus monodon | reverse complement strand
CTTTTTATAGACGCCGAGCCCTGCTTTACAGGTGCCGGAGTGGCGTGAGGGTGGGCACTCGAGGGGGGGGGGGGGGAAGGAAGAGTGAAAGGGTGCAGACGGAGAAGGAATTGGACAGGGCGACGGAGAGTAGAGGCTGACTG
>NC_051409.1:14483598-14483847 GCF_015228065.2 Penaeus monodon | reverse complement strand
ACAGCAAAGAGAGAATCTCGGACAAAAGAAAGATCGATCAAAGAAAGGATGAGAGAGAGTCAGAGGAGCATCTTAGGACCTCAGCACCTTCTGCGCTGACTCACTGCGTGCAACTGCTGAGCTCAGCCTCCTACGGGCCGGCCCTCTTGTGCTTGCAGAGACGGCCGTGACGCGCTGACGCTGTTGCAAGAGTTGACAGCTCTTGTTGAGGCAAGGCAGAGGAGGACAAGAAGAAGGTTTCGGTTAATG
>NC_051409.1:14483265-14483362 GCF_015228065.2 Penaeus monodon | reverse complement strand
ACAACACTTTGACAACAAGCCCAAGGTGATAATAATTGTTGCTATATATTTTCTAACGAGATTATAACATAAATCTTCGTCGTGTAACCAAAAGGCA
>NC_051409.1:14482627-14483118 GCF_015228065.2 Penaeus monodon | reverse complement strand
ATCACTAACGGCGTTTGCGTTTTATATAACTGACGTAATTTTCCTTCTTGTCATTGTTCTTCTTTTTTTCGATCTATTTCCATCACTGTTCGAGCAAAATCTCGCTTGTGTTTTTTTTATCCTCGTTCTTCTCGTTTCCACCGTCGTCCTTCTCGCTTTTTGCTATTGTTCTTGCCTCTTATTCTTTATTCATTTTTTGTCCCTTTTCGTCGTCTCATCTCAGCGCCCACGTGAGAGATGTCGTTGACTTTGTTTACATATTCTAAATGTCGCCTGTTGCGTCCGCGCTGCCACATAATTCCTCTGCTTTTCCGTGAATTCCTGCTGAGGCGTTAGTCATGCTGCTGGTAAGGTCTTTCTTCTGCCATTAGTTTTTTCTTTTCTATTATCTTCTTTCGCATCGCGCAGATATTCAGAATTTTAGGTACACTTTATCATGTGTCCGTAAATATATGTGAATTGGATATGTATCATACATACAGTACACTCTC
>NC_051409.1:14482215-14482420 GCF_015228065.2 Penaeus monodon | reverse complement strand
TACATAAAGGTTTTATAAAGTTGTCTGATATCAGAACACCTGCAAATCCCAGACTAATCGTCCTATCTCGCGTCCACGTGACATTCTTCAAAATCCAATATCTTGAGTATCTATTGCAATTGCGGACAGTCAATAGAACATGCTTTGGAAGCAGATCGTGTTTTTTTTTATGAACTCATGCATGCATATGTTGCGTATGTATTTA
>NC_051409.1:14481666-14482053 GCF_015228065.2 Penaeus monodon | reverse complement strand
CGCGTGTGTATATGTGCGCGCGTGTGTGCAGAGAGCGGGAGGTACTCACCAGTCCGTCGCAGATGTTGAGCGCCACAGCCGAGTCCGCGGCTCCGAGGACGACGCCCGTGTGGAAGCAGCGGGCGTGGGAGGTGGGCGGCACCACCCTCGCTTCGCGGACGCCCTCCTTGCGAAGCAGCATGGAGGGCGCAATAAAGCCGGAGTCCGGCCACACCCGAATAGCCCAAGCCCGCCCCCACGCCTCCCACCTGTATACCCGCCCGCCCTCGCCGCGCCCGCCGCCGCCTTCCACGGGCGCGCTGTCGGCCGCGGGCGTCACGTACGCCAGCTCCGCCTCCCCGCTCGACCTCCTCACTGCGGGGCAAGAAAGGGCCGGCTTAGGAGGGA
>NC_051409.1:14481321-14481540 GCF_015228065.2 Penaeus monodon | reverse complement strand
TCACAAGATACGATTTACAATTATAGATCAGTAATAAAAACTAATAATAAGGGCACCTAATGAGTCTGATAATTAATCAGTAGCACCTCAGCCGCCTGCCTCCTCCTGAGACTCTGACGGATTAGCGTCTCGGTCCCAGTGACAAACGTTCAAAACTAAAATGGCTTAGTGCAAAGATTATGAGAGTAAAGGATATTTAGAGCTACGAAGATTTTGCAC
>NC_051409.1:14480259-14480742 GCF_015228065.2 Penaeus monodon | reverse complement strand
AAGCATGTCGACGGCGGGGCGCCACTACAGTAGCCATTAAGTGTTAAGTTATCAAGGTTGAAGAGTTCTCCCTGTCCTCTCTACCCTCCCCTCTTCACGCTCTCCCCCTTCCTTTCCTCTCCTCTCTACCCTCCCCTCTTCACGCTCTCCCCCTTCCTTTCCTCTCCTCTCTACCCTCCCCTCTTCACGCTCTCCCCCTTCCTTTCCTCTCCTCTCTACCCTCCCCTCTTCACGCTCTCCCCCTTCCTTTCCTCTCCTCTCTACCCTCCCCTCTTCACGCTCTCCCCCTTCCTTTCCTCTCCTCTCTACCTTCCCCCTTCACGCTCTTCCCTTTCCTTTCCTTTCCTCTCTTCCCCCCTCAAATCTCTACACTTCCCTCTTCTCTCTTCCCTCCCCCTTATTAATAATTTCTTATATTCAATATTATCATATCTTTTCCACTGTATTTTTAAGTGTAGGTGTTAATGATCTCCATCTTCTTTG
>NC_051409.1:14478630-14479156 GCF_015228065.2 Penaeus monodon | reverse complement strand
AAAAGTAACGAATGAAACAAATTAATGGCAACTCCAATAAAAAAAGACAGATGTGTATATATATGGGCTTGTGTACGCGGTGCGGCTGTGTGTGTGTGTGTGGGGGGGAGTTTATTCATTTATTTGCAAAAATAATAAACTAAACGAAAAATGTGTAGAAATCAAGGTGAATATAGATCACCCGTAAATATAGATTTAAAAAAGTCATTGCTACAGAACATATAACAAACAAACAAAAACAGGTGAGATATGTAAACGTACCAACTCCACGCAAAAAAAAAAAAAATCAAAGGAAAGCACCGCCACCAAACAAAAGGAAACAATACCCATCAAAAAAGAGATTGATCAAACAATCGAAAACGAAAGCGAAATCCGTCAAACGCAACCCGAGAGAAATTCACCCCAACGCCACCAGGGGGACACGAAGGCCCGTGTTATTTAGGTCAGTTAACCTATCCTTCCATCCCTCTCGCACTTGCATCTCCTTCCATCTTGATTACGGCCAGAGCTACCGTGACGTCACGCG
>NC_051409.1:14478025-14478280 GCF_015228065.2 Penaeus monodon | reverse complement strand
TATTACGAAGCATAAATCTTACGAATTATCACATAATATAATATACGTCACTATGTAATAGCATAAATATACATCACGAATAAGTACATATAAAAATACACGCATATGTAAGATATACAAACAATAAATTCCGAAAGAAGAGGGAATATCTAGCGAAGAACAGAAATAATGAAGAAACAAAGAGCCAAAAAGGAAACAGGGTAGATGACAACATACGTAACACAATGCACTAAGAAAAGACATGGAATGAGGACA
>NC_051409.1:14477034-14477375 GCF_015228065.2 Penaeus monodon | reverse complement strand
AAATGATCCAAGAAACTGCCAGTGTATATATCTGCTTTTCCGCTTCTTTTTCTGACTCTCCGTAATTTCGCTTATTTGATTTTAAGTGTGGCAACAAATGATCCTTTGTGTTTGAAAGGTCACACACGAGTTTCAAATGTCACTTTGGTTTAACAGTAAATGCATTAAAGACTTAAAAGAACTTAAACACCTTTAATAAACCCTGTAATTTATGTACAGTTGATGCTGTTCTTATCAATCATGGAATACTAGTATTTTAAACATGTGTTAAACAAGAAAATAAAGCCTAAAAAAATGCTTAAAGTATATGCGCATTCATATTACAATTGCAGAATGAGTGC
>NC_051409.1:14476284-14476920 GCF_015228065.2 Penaeus monodon | reverse complement strand
AGGCCCTATATGTGTGTGGAATCGAGTGAAAATGCCATCTGGAATTAATACAACATAACAATGGTAAAAATGATAAAATAACATGAAGTGGATGGGCGGGGAGAGGGGGGAAGGCAGCTAGAGAAAACAGAACAAGAGACGGATATGACGATTTAATTATGATAGAGAGAAGATAAGACGAAGGAACAAAATAGACAAATAAACAAAATACACAAATAAGAAAACTGGGAAGGATTACGCAGAAGAGAAAAAGACCGACATGCACATGGTGTCCCACCCTAACCTTGCAGACGTCCAGCTATAAATAACCTTTGAGCAATTATATGCGAAAGACATTCTTGGAAATTACCGATAATTTTGCCCCTCAAGACAAGACGGTCATCGTCACGATATCTGTCATTTGCGAATGGGGATCATCAAGAAGTCACCTGTCTACTGAAGAAAAATGTTCATTCACAAATAACCAAAACAGACCCAGCACCCCCCTCCTGCCCCACCTCTATTCGTCCTCTTTATCGTCTGTTCATTCATGGGGGCGGGGGCGCGCACGCGCACGCTGACCTACATCTTCGTCCACACAATTAGTCATGGCAAAAACTGGTTGGCCGAGCTCGGGTCTGCCGGAGTAGTGCATGG
>NC_051409.1:14476012-14476217 GCF_015228065.2 Penaeus monodon | reverse complement strand
CTGCCTGCGGCCCTTCCTCTTTTTCCGGATTTCTTCACTAAATGCAAAACCACTCCCTCCCTCTATCCTCTATCCTCTCTTTCTCCTCCCCCCACTTCCTTTTCCTATGATCTGCTGCAATCATTCCTGTTTCATCCCCCCGCCCCTCTTCGTCCCCTCTCTCTGCCATCTTCCTCTTGACTCTCCGTCTTGTTTACTCTTACAA
>NC_051409.1:14474955-14475936 GCF_015228065.2 Penaeus monodon | reverse complement strand
CTTTTACCAAAGCCTCTTCGCCTTGTGCCATTTGGTCCACCTGTCGTCCGTCCTTTCATTTGTTCCTTCCTACTTGCTCCACATACCCACCCGCCTCCCCCTCCCCGCTCTCCTCCAAGGCCCACGTCGTCGTTTGTTTTAAGAATGGAGGCTGCCTTTCTGAGCCACTGATTCTGTATTAACAAAGAAATCGCCTTACTTTTCATCAAATGTCTGAAACTCTGCACCGATATTCGGAGCCATGCGCACAGGAACGATCTCGCGGGGATGGTGAGCAAAATGTGCAGCAAACACACGCCTCTTCCCCGCGCGGGAATTTTTGCATCCGTGCACAGTTGGGAGGAGTTGAGTTCTACTTTGCCACACTCAGCCGCACCGCCAGAGCTCGGTTAATGCAAAACAAATGTTGGATCCCGCCAGCAGGAACTGTCCCACATCCGGGTTTCTTTGCAAAAATAAACAAACAAAAGGCGAATAAGCAAAACACAAAGCTAAGACCATAGCAGCTTTAGTCACGTCGATCTTTTTTGCCGTAATTTTTAAACATCTTTTCAACGGCTCTCGTCATATTTCATTCTATGAAATATTTCGCAAACATTCTTAAGCAAATTAAATCAATCCCGCTCTCGTCTAGATTTATACATGTCGGTAGATCAAGCGAAGGGGAAAAATAAAGCAAAAAACGTGTATATATCAACACATCACCTGAGCAATCACTTCATGGTTACTTCATGCGGTTGAGTAAAAAATATTATGGCTTAGGCTAAGGTAGAACAGAATTTTGATTTTCTTTTTTCATGGCATGATACATTTAATAATCAAAACTAAGGCAACTACATATATGACATCGAGTATACTTAAATAATTTTATTACCCCGACTTTTAGCAAGAATACTTAGATAATGAGGTTGAAGACAAGGCCATGATAAGATGTTGAGACAAGCATTTCAGGAAACCGACTAAAGAAATTTTGGTTTTGAT
>NC_051409.1:14474814-14474924 GCF_015228065.2 Penaeus monodon | reverse complement strand
GTATGGCAATCTTTTCGTTCATTTCCATCTTCCGTTCTGCTACATATTTATCGATTTGATTATCCCAATAATTTCATTTTATCCAATAACTTGTGTCTATAAATATCGGC
>NC_051409.1:14474413-14474559 GCF_015228065.2 Penaeus monodon | reverse complement strand
CCACAGAGACACGATACTTCCGCCAAGGTCCGAACGTAGAGAGTGGTCTTGAGTGTTATAATAATGAGCATGATAACATCCTCGAGGCACGATAGATAATTAAGTAATGAAGAGGAAAAAATAATTGAAGAGGCAGCGTAGAGCGC
>NC_051409.1:14474047-14474381 GCF_015228065.2 Penaeus monodon | reverse complement strand
TTAGCGACGGGGCGAAGGAATTGATATTGAGCCTACTCGACACCTGTATTAGAGATCAAAATTGCGTGTTCCTATTTCTTCCTCGTTTTTTTTTCCGTATTAAAGCGTGTAATTATCTATTATCTATATAAAGGATCTGGAAAATGCAACTTGATTACAAACGTATATAATTAATCTCTAATTCTGATGAACTTCCCCTTTTCATTATCATTATTCATATTTAAGAAATCGTTTTCTATTTAAGAAATTAACGGCCATGGCAAAACCTTGACCAACATCTGAGGTAAAAAAAAAAAAAAACTATTACTTTGTATAACCAAAAAGGCTGTTGCAA
>NC_051409.1:14473819-14474017 GCF_015228065.2 Penaeus monodon | reverse complement strand
CTACATACTGGATTTCCCATCATAGTTGATAGGCTTAATGACAGTTGAAATAGGTCTATGGATAATGAGTTTAATTGCCTTATTTTGTCATTATTTTGCCGCCGGGTAAGGAGCTTCCCATGAATCTCTAAGGACACTCAAGGAAAAAACGGTAATGAGATTTGTTCCTGGTCAATAGCACTCAGCCGGGATTTATTG
>NC_051409.1:14473535-14473630 GCF_015228065.2 Penaeus monodon | reverse complement strand
TTTATCTCCCTCCCGCTTCTCGGATCCTCAGCATAATTCATTGTTAAAGAAAATAAGAAGGCCCTTGAACAGCCGTTAAGTGAGCAGCAGGTGTC
>NC_051409.1:14472856-14473219 GCF_015228065.2 Penaeus monodon | reverse complement strand
TTTCTTACCATGGGCGACGAAGACGTCATTTCCCCGTCCCGCGCCGTGAGAGTTCCTCCCCAAACACTAACAATAACAACAAGCATTGGGTTACCTTCAGGAAATCACTGTTTTCTTCCCGCATTCCCGGGACAGGGGCATCTTAAGGTACTTCTCCAGGAATCTACTTGTTCCCTCTGAAACGTTGCTGTCTTGCAATTGGTAAATGATGTTTGACTGCCTTGAATACATTGATCTCTGTGTTGTACTAATTCTATGGAGATTGGCATCGGTGTAATGTCTATTTTTTTCTCTTTACTATTTGTTTGTAGCAGTCTTATGTAACCCCATACTTTATCCTCCCTCTTTCTCTGTCATTTTCTT
>NC_051409.1:14472289-14472762 GCF_015228065.2 Penaeus monodon | reverse complement strand
ATAAACACAAAAAGAGAAAAAGACCCTAATACCACCCTACCCCCATTGAAAATTAAATCCCAAACAAACCCGAAACAAAAAGAGATTCTATCTTCCCTTTCATCCATTATTCACGATATTCCGTCTTCATTCTCTCTCATTATTCACCCCCGCTGAAACAAATCCGAGACAAGAAAAGGCACAAACCCCAGCCGTACCACAAGCCCGACCAACCTACAAGAGCACACAAGCCATTGCCAGCGATCGCCTTCAATCTCAGCTAACACGGTGTTTACATTAGCTCGCGCGGGCGGCAGTGGTACCAAGTGGCGCGACGCGAGGGACACGACACGTCCAGCGGCTGTGAGTGTTGCCAGAACCACGCGAGGTGCGTTCCCTCTGACAGGCATCGAGAGAACTTGGGGGCGGTGTGGTTCTCTCTGCGGGTGGTGTGTTCGCTGTTTCGTTGGTGTTGCTTGTGGATTGGTTGCAAT
>NC_051409.1:14471547-14471986 GCF_015228065.2 Penaeus monodon | reverse complement strand
GCGATCTTAACAGGAAGACTGAAAAATTCGAGTGTGAAATCTCCCAAATATATTCCTTCTTCAAATCTACATTTTTCTTTTCTTTTTACAAAGTCGAAACAAAATCCCGACAAATGCATTATTCAATTTGAAAAGTAATAGAATCCGAGAAAGATGTATACCCCCAAAACACACCACATTCATAAAAAGAAATATAAGAGCAACTTTATCAAAGTGACAAAACAGGGTCACAATACGATTTTTTAAGTGCATGTATGTGCGCCTCTTCTCAAAGAAAAGTGGAGCGCGAAATTGTGTATTGCGCGAAAAGAGTTGTTTGATGTGCTTGCTTACGGGAATAATGAGTCTAGTGTATAGTGTTTAAAGTAACCTAACTCCACTGTGTGAAGCAAGTGGGTGTCTGGAACGATTCGTCCTTGAAAGAGAAAACATACTTAGC
>NC_051409.1:14471049-14471252 GCF_015228065.2 Penaeus monodon | reverse complement strand
AGCCGCCCCGCGCCAGGCCCAAGAGCGGTGCCACGGGAGCCCCGCGGGTGCCTTCGATCGGCCCGGCCATCCCGCCCTATCAGGCCGATAAGGCTGAAAAGTCCGAGGAGCGCTTTGTCCTCTCGGCGGTGCCCAGTCGAGCGTTAAATCGCCCCGGGGAAGAAACACGCGACGGTTGTGGGCGTCTAAGTGTCGAGTGCTTG
>NC_051409.1:14470624-14470729 GCF_015228065.2 Penaeus monodon | reverse complement strand
GAAAGAGACAGACAGCGAGACATAATCATACCAACAAGCAGAAAAAGAAAAAAAAACATTTAGACAATAACAATCACAAAAAACAAGCCAGTAAAGACCCAAACA
>NC_051409.1:14470267-14470561 GCF_015228065.2 Penaeus monodon | reverse complement strand
GACATAAAAAATGCCCCGATAAGAGCTGATGATATCACTGTAGTGAGTAAAGTAAAAATAGCCGTCACAAGAATGCTAAATTTATGACGCGCATGTTTTTAACATTGGCGTAAAATCTGGAACCATTATTTTACGAATATACAAACATTTTAGCGATAAGCAGAGTATCAGTTAACATGACACTTAATAGAACACAATATTAGATAACCAGCTTTGAATAATAAGCAGAATTAATTCAAATGACACATTGTGCACTTGGATAAGACTAGTACATGCAAAGAAAAACTGCCTGCT
>NC_051409.1:14469626-14469788 GCF_015228065.2 Penaeus monodon | reverse complement strand
GTGTAAGACAACGAGAGAAAAATACACGGACTGAGCAAAGACAAAAATCTTTAAGAAAAGTTAAGCAAGAAAGGAAGAACAAATACACCAGATTAAGACCAAACAAAATTTGAATATGAAGTGGGTTTCAAGGGATGACTGTTATTTGGGACAGATTTGCAG
>NC_051409.1:14468505-14469211 GCF_015228065.2 Penaeus monodon | reverse complement strand
TTGGCAAGCATACATGTGAGCGATACTTTACAAACAAAAAAATGAACCGCCAAAGTGAAGACAATTTTAGCATCCACTTTACCAATTAATCTTCCACTCTTCTTCCTAGTAGTGTAACTAATTGTAAACTTCAGAAAATTCAGACTCGAAGTTCAAAAAAGCCGGTTCCTCGATACTGGTTCAGTGACGCGTGAATTCCAGTGGTCTGTCTCCCTGTGTTGTAAACCTGTCCTGATATAACTTTCGCTTTCGTTGACACACAAGTCTACGGAACATACTCGCCATATTTAAAAAAGAGATGATATGCTTGCTATAAAAGACAGATCTTAATTACTTTCCAAGGTTTCAATTCTAGATCGCCACCCCCCTCCCTCCATCCTACCCCTCTCAGCTAAAACCACAACCGCTGCCTCCGACCGCCACCTCCATCTACCCAGAACAGAAGCTTCAAGAACAAGAACCTCTGGTGTCTCGGTCACAGATGGTCCTTGGGCAATTGCGAGCTTTCTCTTCCGTAGTACAAGATGGTTCTTGCGAGATGCGGATTCTTGCGGCGGGAGAGCAGAAGTCTTGCCATTTTTGCACACTTAGCTATCCCTGTGGCTCGAGGGAAGGTATGGAGGGACAGATAGATAGACCGATAGGTTAAGAGACTTGTAGAGAGGTAGACAGATGATTTTATGCAGTTGCTGATTTGCAGACTGAA
>NC_051409.1:14467437-14468043 GCF_015228065.2 Penaeus monodon | reverse complement strand
AAGAAAGAAAGAAAAAAAAAAGAATCCGAAAGAGAAAGAAAAAGCCAAAGTAAAGACAAAGACAGGAACACTAACAAAGAGAGAAGAGGGAGTGAAAAGATGATAAAAACGAAGCAGAACACAAACACAATATAGCATAGGGAGGCGCAGTGGGGGAAATTAGGCAGAACGGACCGAATGGGCCTCTGTACCTCCCTGCCGCAGCCGCGACGCCCCTACCCCACGATCACCCTCTGCGCCACCTTCAGACACAGACTACACGACGAGACACATTAGCCTTGTCCGAGGGCTTGCTTCAACACTTCTAAATCTGGAAGTGTTCGTCTGACCCACTTCTCGATGGGTCCTCTCGAGTTCGCAACAGTCGGAGCTACGAGGAGTGTTGTGTCTGCAGCGTGCCTTGCGTGCTTGCTTGCTGGTGACTGAATCTCCCTGGATTTTAATTTCCACGGTGCGAACGTAAATGCGCTTTCTATAGGTGAATGCACTGCTGAATACAATCAGGCTAATTTACAAACGTTTAAATTTGAAAAATACAGATGCATTACACGCACTAACATTAACAATTTTCGAAATCTGATAAATCTGTTCGAATGATAAGTCATA
>NC_051409.1:14466921-14467228 GCF_015228065.2 Penaeus monodon | reverse complement strand
GGAATATAATACAAATACCACACATGCTAATAAGCCTAATGCAAGCAAAATGCAATATCTTGTCCTAAACACAATCAGCCTAGCTCATTGCATCGCTATCATGCTGCACCTAGGCTATGCATTGCGGCCGCAACATAAACCACAACATGGGCGAGGGAGGAGGGGCGCACGCACATCCTTCCACGCACAACACATCACAGCTTTTACGCAAAAGCAGAACGGCACACACTCGCTTAGCCGAACGCGCCCGGTGCTCTTTCGCCGTTGCTTCGGCCGGAAGCGATTGGCACTCACGGCAACAAGGGGG
>NC_051409.1:14465843-14466470 GCF_015228065.2 Penaeus monodon | reverse complement strand
TGGAATCAGCACCAGCAACACAAGCGAGCACTGTAACTCTCTCAAGAAATGTCAATGCAATGTGCAGGTTTCACTGCACTAACACACCTTCACTATACGTCCTATAGCAGTGCCATAGCACGGGCACCAACATGCAAGTGCCTCGCGGTCATCAAAACGATGGCTGTTAGCCCTCGTGGCACCCCGATGGCACTATCATACCCCGTCTATCTCTCATCATCTTAGAGCATCAGTAAGATGGCCAGAAAGCCGAATGCCCCAGCCGGCACTGTGGCACTGGCCACAGGGCACGGCACCCGAGAGAGAGGAGACGGCCAGACACCTTACCTTTGGCTGTTCGTCCACTTGAAGCGGCATCATCCCCGTTCCATAGGGTCAAGTGACTAGAAGATTGGCCAGGGTTGGCCACGATGGCCCATATGGCCAGTGTAGTAGCAAGAGTAGCTAGAGTAACCTTGGCCATCAGGCCAGACCAGTGTGTCGCACTTGTCATGCTTCCTAGCGCACCACACACTGCCCAAACATTTCACACACGCGGGAATCACCACGCGATCCAGGCGAGAACCGCACCCTAGCACCTCCCAACGAGAACTAACTCATCTCGCGTCTCGCTCGGACCTCTTCGTG
>NC_051409.1:14462853-14464467 GCF_015228065.2 Penaeus monodon | reverse complement strand
CATTAAGACATCAAAAGATTTTGCAATATTATTTTTGTAACAAATAAAAATGATGGAACAGTTTGTTACTTCATGCCACTTATGCCTAATAGTGGGAAAGCCGAATCAGAGAATTCCTCCTTATCCTTTGCAACCAATACAGGTTCGTTATGACCTCTTTCAGAATATAACTGTAGATTGTGTTGGTCCATTACTAAAATCAAGAAAAGAGAACCGATATATATTAACAGTCACGTGTCCAGAAGCTTTTCCTCAAAACTATTGTCCAACATCCTGTTAGGCCCTAATTTCAAAGAACTGGGTATCAAGCAGACCTTCTCATTCAGAGTCACAAGGCGCACTTGAGAGATGGCATCAGACTCGCTCCCTGCCTCTTAGTGCCAGAGGAAGGTGATCACATCCGTTTATGCACCGACTACAGACGGGTTACCTCGGCGATAATCCCTGACTCTTATTCTACCCCAAGAACTTATGATTTAATAGACTCCATGGGGCAATCTGTGTTCACTACGAAGATAAATTTATCAGAGGGCTACTAACGAGTAAAACTTACAGAAAGAACTTCTGCAAATACCATCATTCATTACTCCATTTGGCCTCTATCACTATATAGTTATGCCATCTGACATGAGGAATAGTCTAGCCATATTCCAACTACTAATGAATAATCTGTTTCAAGATCTTGTGGCTATTCGTGTTTATATGACCATAAGATGATTCTTTTCAGAATATTGGTTCCATCACCTTGTCAGATGTCCTACAGAGATGAAGTGAGGAGCACTTGATGGTTAAATTAGCCAAACCTTCATTTTGCTGTGCTAACGTGACGTGGCTGGGCAAGGGCAGGTTTACCCCAATATGACTAATATGACTACCCAATACCCTCAACTAGATAGACTCTCATCCGTTTCTTGGGTATTGATAGTCTTGTATCGATGATTCTCCCAGAAATTCGCTGCGGTTGCTGCCCCATTGACTCGTCTCAGTAGAGGGAAAGTCATCAAGATGGAACAAGGAGTGCCAAGAATCCTTTGAACAACTAAAGTAGTTTCTGTCAACAAACCCAGTATGAATGACATATATTCTTCATTCCGAAGCCACTGACTTTGTAGTAAGACCTACTTTTGGAAGAGGAACACGGTGTTTAAATCATTTCGCCTTCCACTCAGTGAAGCTGGATAAACTTCAGATGGCCTACTACGATAAAAAAAGATCGAGTGCTTCCTCAAAACTCATATCTCCAAGCACGCACAGACCATAATCCTGTTTCCAGACCGGAACAAAGATTCCAACAACGACTACGATACTCCCTCCTTCGACAGCCATATGGTCTGACGGTGCAACACATCTAAGGAACAAGTAAAATCATCGCTGACGCGTTTCCCCGACCACTCCTGTCACCTGTCGTCGGGACAACATCTCATTTATTAGCCGAATCTTCTCGGGATGATCCATCTTCTTCGAGGGATGCCGCACAGAAATGTCCCAACGATTCAGGTGATCAATTAGGGAGTGCGAGGCGGCGAACACAACCATGATCTCTTCTCGTTCATGGTGTACAGTGCAGAGACTACTGAATTTTGTGATTAGAACGTTTGCTATCAAGTAGATTAG
>NC_051409.1:14462339-14462495 GCF_015228065.2 Penaeus monodon | reverse complement strand
AAATTATGGAATGGTGAACAATTGATGGATTTTGATATGGGTTTTGGGAAATCAATGGTTTTGTTATTTGTAAAATGCGTCAAAATTAAGAGACTAGACCTGCCTCCAAAAGTAAAAGTTACGACCCATGTCCTCCTTGAAATAAAATAGGAAAGG
>NC_051409.1:14461759-14461847 GCF_015228065.2 Penaeus monodon | reverse complement strand
A
The DNA here is from genome assembly GCF_015228065.2 of Penaeus monodon. Lineage (NCBI taxonomy): Eukaryota > Metazoa > Arthropoda > Malacostraca > Decapoda > Penaeidae > Penaeus > Penaeus monodon. Next base: position 14,461,846 of record NC_051409.1, on the reverse strand, counting down.
ATGTAAAATTAATTAATAAAAAAATATGTTAAATAAAAAATTTTTAATAAATAGAATATTATGAAAATAATAAATTTTTATAAAAAT
>NC_051409.1:14457329-14457414 GCF_015228065.2 Penaeus monodon | reverse complement strand
GATTTTGCAATGCTAAATACAACGAGTAGATAAAACCAATCCAAAACGAAAGAAAGAAAGAAAAAAAATAAATAATTAGGTAATA
>NC_051409.1:14456889-14457261 GCF_015228065.2 Penaeus monodon | reverse complement strand
CCTTCCTTTCCCTTGCCCTTGCCCCCAGAGGCTGGTCTCGGTGCGCCCGCTGGACCATGTCATGTGGCTCAACCATCGCAGGCTCAGTCCCTGATAGTTGCCTGCCTTGTGTCCTACACGTTACAGGATTTTTCCGCGAGAATCGTCGGCGGTGACGGAGCAAACGTGCGTTGAATTCAGCGCTTCAGTGTCCTTTGAGGCAGAACTTCAGTCTTGGGGACTTTGGTCTTCTTCAGCCTCACTCTGAACATCGTGATCTCGAGGTCACAGTCACTTCCTATTTCTTTTTGCTTATATCTCCTGTTGTTTCAATATAAGATTAATTCCTGTTAATTAATTAAACCTGATGTCATTCCATGTTGATAAAAACAA
>NC_051409.1:14455864-14456143 GCF_015228065.2 Penaeus monodon | reverse complement strand
TTATGTGTAACACCCACCAGATATTTCCATGTTCTATAGGGTTGCGAGTCACTTTGTTGACGCATACTTCTAGTATTTCTTTTCTTTTTTCGTAAATATCTTAGGAAACATGTGTAATCTCTATCTACCATGGGGTCATAGATAAGTCCTTAACAAGCTGCTTCCAAGATGCTGACATTCTTATCCGTCCATGCACAATGGAGGAATATTTCTTTGAAGAACTTGATGTCACCCGCTGCAACAGACGCCTGAATCAGTCAAGATTATTAGATATTTTGC
>NC_051409.1:14455209-14455827 GCF_015228065.2 Penaeus monodon | reverse complement strand
CGTAGTGCTTCAGCGATAGAACGTTTGGTCGGACCTTTTGTCGAAAGGGCACGCACCGCTCCCCACCATCCCCGCCAAGCTGTCGTTCGTTACAATAGCCGACGCAGCAGACGGTGGTGGAAGTTGCCTGTAGGTGAGATTGATGGTCGAGGTCAACTCCGTTTCCTCGGCTCTTTTCCGAAGTCTGAGTGACAGTTTTGAGCGACACACTGCGGCCGCAGTCAAGAGATTGCGAGTGATTAGCTGGACCTCCGATGGATACGCCATGTTCAGTCCTCATTCTTCCGTTCAGGTGCCTCTCCGCTTGCGTCTCCTGTGCGTTTATGCACGACCGCGTACATGTAGCCATCAGGTAGAAGCTTTTCCTGCTTTCTTTGTGGAAATTATCTCCATTGCGAACAGGCCTCATCCACAAGCGAGGCTGTTTATATACGCCAGAAAGAACAACTTGTTCGCGCCGAAGCGAACAACGCTATACATTTCGTCCAAAGTCTGGCCAAGCATATTTAGCCACAGTTTTGTTATTTTTGGTCGAGCAACGTGATACTTGTTTATTTCAAAGCTCTTGCTGTACCCTTTTCGAGTGATGTGAATTAAAACTCCTGAATTCGCTCTTAC
>NC_051409.1:14454105-14454841 GCF_015228065.2 Penaeus monodon | reverse complement strand
TCGTTAGTACGGCATAAAGAATAATTCGCTAAAAAAGGTATCAAATCATAATTATCTGTCGAAGACTGATGACCTCTCAAGGATTTGTGTTCACAGAATACGACAGATAAAAATAATATTCTTTATCTTTGAAAAGTCTCCAGCCGACAACTATTCAAATGGCCTAGAGTAATTGATGGGGATCATTCAATGCTTTATTGTAGTCGATGAAAACCATGCAGAGAAAAGTGTCACGGTGTTTCCATCAGCAGCATCCTCTTCCTCTTAGAGTGCAAACGGCGACCCATCCGCCACAGAGAAAGGGTCACTCTACCCACCCTTGCCAACAGGTTTCAGTTTCTCCCTCTCGATTTCCGGTCCTTGGTGCCCTGGATCAGCTTATCCTTTATCGCATCCAGATGAAAAACAAGACTTTCCTCCTTCCTGCGTGTGTCCAGATAAGGAGACTGATCATGATACTGTTGATAGTTATGCAAAAGAACTAGTCAAGTACAATCCGGTTCAGATGTCAACAATGAGCAAAATGGTAAGGTCCTTATAAGATTATAAATTTGGCCGATATGGAATCAAGAACGCATATGGATTCGAGTGTCTATCAGAATGTGTGTAAAAGGTTATCTGATCTTCTGCTGTATAGCAAAGGGCATTCGATTAATGTTATCTTCTTACAAGACCACTGACTCACAGAGCGAAAAACAGAGGTCTCGAAACTTTGCGAATATGTTCCTGCTTTCTC
>NC_051409.1:14453324-14453877 GCF_015228065.2 Penaeus monodon | reverse complement strand
GCCTTGTGAATGAAAAACTTCACAGTCATGTATCTAATGCAGCATACTGTCAGCTCTCCAGTTGTGCAATATGGAACCGAGATCAGGTCTGATGAATCACAGATGTATTGGATGTATTAAATATACAAATTCATAAGCGTTACCTATGTATGATTCTTCTCATTCTATACATACATTTAAATTCCAAAGAAAAATAATATATTAGTATTATAACTACAGTACCGTTAATCAATCTAAATAATGATTTAATATCTGCTTTAGTCATCATACGTTGTCACCTGATGCACTCCCAAACGCCAAGCAAATCCTCTCTTATTCAGAATAATGCTCGTATTCTGCATAATAGCAGAGTAAATGGGGGCTTTCAGAGCTAATTACTCTCAGAAAAAGCAATTTCACTGCATTGTTCCAGAGCTCCCAGATAATCAGAATTCACTCCCTAAGCTGATTTAGCAAAAACAAGCACATAAATATGGTTTAATAATCTCTGTTTCAAAACAAATCAGCAATAAATCAATTAACACGTCCCTAAACCTGTGTTTATGGTCGTGTC
>NC_051409.1:14452295-14452937 GCF_015228065.2 Penaeus monodon | reverse complement strand
AACCTGTGTTTAACTTCTTGGCCTATTCAGCAGTACCAAAGTCATGAATTTGGATCATTACATGTTATGCTGGCTCTTTAAGATATTCATTTGGCAAACGTGGAATGCGATTAAAATCAAAATCAAGGTACAACATAAAGGGTATGCATATGAAACATTGGGTCATTTTACCGGAGAGTGTCTAGAATATAAAATCCCATGTGAAAACAAAGGCTATAGAATTGTACGGCTCTCAAGGGCGAATATGAAGGGGAAAAATAAATCTCGTTATCTCCTATTGTCTATCAAAATATTTTCCAACAGGAAAAATGACCTGGCACTGTGAAAACTGTTCTGGATCCACTTCGATGCACGAGCTGTCCGTGTGAGATAGAAATTCAACTCTAACTCTACGCGGAGGAATACAGCGGCTCCTCCCGCTGTAAATCTCGAACCACAACATACTGTATGTTCCAAAATGCTGTCGGCCTGTTTTCTGCTCGTGTTCTTTAATGTAAGGCAGTAACGCTCAACTCCCCCCCCTTCTGTACTTTCTGGCCTACTACCTTTTCATCCAGAGCATTACGGTACATGACTATATTTAAAAACTACTGAATTGTTCTAAAATGTATAAACATATTTATTTTCTCTTAAGTCACTCTT
>NC_051409.1:14451989-14452160 GCF_015228065.2 Penaeus monodon | reverse complement strand
TATAGCAAAGTTTCACATATAAGATTTGATGCTTAATACTATTGACTACCGCAAAGGATGTCTGCAATCAATACTGTATTGGTATTCATCTATGCCTATGATAATTTCCACTGATAAATAAAATAAAAGCAATTCAGTGAAACTAGAGTATTGAACGTAATGTGTTCAAAA
>NC_051409.1:14450225-14451175 GCF_015228065.2 Penaeus monodon | reverse complement strand
TAAATCATTTCTCAAAATAATAGGCTGCTTATAACTGTTATTGGGCGTTACAGTAATTGCAATAATCCTAAATTTGGTGTACCATAATACAGTGTTCTTGGCTCTCTAATATTCCTACTGCATGCACATATGTTACTTGTTGAGTAATGAAGGTTGTATTAATGCGGAGATGCTGCTGTCCTCTGCTCTTTGGTCTGGTCCATCGACGGTTAGAAGTCTTAAGGGGGTTAAAGATAAGATGTACGTTATAAAATCCATTCAGATCAAATTGGGTTAAAATCAACGCAGAGTCTATAGTTTAGTATTCAGTTATATGAGTGATATTAGGCTCAAAATGTGATCCCCTTTTATCTGATCATGGTTACAATTCGAAAATCTTGCATTCTGTTTTTATGAGTGCCATGAACTTTCGTGTGAGTGATCCATTACGTCTTTTCCCCTGGTATGCAAAAACTTTTTTAATTGCATTGTAATTGAGATACTTCATTTTTTAAAAATTTTGTTCATGTCATTAATATCAATTTAGTTCCATAATGTAGTTTTCTTTTTTGTATTGTTTCCTTGTTCTTGTTTTTTTTAGTAGTGGATGTTTTTAAAGATCATGGAGCTTTGTTTTACAGAATTTACCAAAGGCATGTCATCGATTCTTAAAGTTTATCATTCGCACTGAAGACATACTCTTCATATCTCAAGGGACTTCATTGCAGCTACCGTCGGAATGTTGAATGAGTTGCACAGTTATGTCAATAACTCATTTGATTTTTCAATTTACCTTACGCCGTCTCATACCGCTAACTACCTTAATACTTTTTCTGACTACGCCTTGTATATAAATGGATAGGTGGTTTCGTCAGTGTTCCTTGCGGCGTGCAGGATTCGTGATAGCGAAATTATCGGAAACGATACCAGATACACAGTCTCAGATAGTCCGCAAGGAAAGTTATCCTTTT
>NC_051409.1:14449251-14449698 GCF_015228065.2 Penaeus monodon | reverse complement strand
TTCATTGATATGATTACATGAGCAATATTCTCATCTCGAGAAATTAGCGAAACACTAGCATAGGGAACCCTACACTCAATGGCACTACAAATTGCACCGTGCATCTTCAGTTTGCGCATGCCAACGTTAATTTTCATAATTTGGTCTTATTCTCTACTGAGTTGCGATCCCAGTTACTGAACTGTTTAAACTGCTAAGCAAGACTGAGAAAAAAAGGACAACACTTAGAATTTCAGGAAACTACTAAATTACCGAAGCGCACGCGCGTACCCGTTAATTTCCACTAACTACCAACACACGCCCTAGCTTCTCTGCCTAAACCAGCTATGCGGTGCATTTGCGTATTTTAGCCTTAATAGTATATATCAATCATACTTCAATTCAAAGTACGAAAAACATATTCAAAACAATCTTGCGAAAAAGCAAAAGCGTTTGAATTCATTACAT
>NC_051409.1:14448330-14449212 GCF_015228065.2 Penaeus monodon | reverse complement strand
TGGGTCTACCTCGAGAACTTTGGGGGAAGGCTGCTTACGTTTTCTGTCGTATGGAATTCTTTTTAAGAGGTGGAACTATTATATTCGTAATGCAATAGCTCCCTAACACAGTTTACAGCTGCACAGGCACTTTGTATCTCATATTTAACCCGGCTGACACATGACGCAGTTATGTCTGTAGAGTAATCGTTAAAAATTACATATCATTTAGCCTAATTCTAGGTGAATTCTAGATCCAGTTTCCCGTGCAAAAAGGGGCGTGGGAGGCGAACCGTAAATCAGAAGACACTTGACTCAAGGGTGGCTCAGGAATAACGGATGTCACTCAACGAGAAAAATGTGTGGAATAGATTCGAAGAAAAATATCATAATAGAGGAATCTCTCCCGGTGTGACGGGATCGCCATAGTAACAATTTCTCTAACGCGGTGACTCATGACTATTTTCCCTCCATATTTCTAATGATTTCAGGGGTTTTGCGTTCCCTGGAGTAAATTCCACACTGTGGGATGAATTCCCAGTCGAATTATAAATGACCATTTCTATGTTGTAAGTACAGAAAGCCGAATGAAAGGTTATTTGTGAAAAAAGAGATTAGCAATATCTTTTTAAGAAATTAAAAATATTCGTCATGTTTACCGCCCCTTAATATTGCTAATAATTGATAACAGTTTTGATCAGAACAATGCTATCGTTAATGTCTGAAATTTAGCTGTAACTGAAGAGGCCGCCGGGCTTACAGTATTTACAGTGTGACGTCACAAGCAAACACTGTCCAGAGAGAAGGGAAGGCGGACGAATGCGTGCGGTCGTGCCAGACTGTCTGCGCGCAGGGAACATAGATGGCGCTGACGAGAACTTTACAGTACCTCGTTGAGTATTA
>NC_051409.1:14447027-14447396 GCF_015228065.2 Penaeus monodon | reverse complement strand
TAGCCCGCCAGTGTATATAAAAAGGTCAAGGAGATTAGAAACGGAGGGGACTTAAAGAGGGAAGGGGAGGGAGGGGGGATTCAGAGAAAAAAGATGGAGGGAGGGAAGAGGGTGAGGCAGCAATGAAGGAAGTGGGGAGGGTTAAGGAAAAAGACGAAAGAAGAGGTTATAGAAGAAGAAGGAAGAGGTAGGGGGCGGGAGGAGGGGATTTAAGGAAGGTTTGGAAATGAGAGACTTGACAAAGCGGGAAAGGGAAAGGCAGAGGGGAAGCAGGCGGGAGAGAGGAGACGAGAGCTAGAAGGAAGAGGGAGAAAAAAAAGGGGGGGGGGGAAGGAGAGTACTTTTTTACGTGGGATTTCCAAGTCTCGC
>NC_051409.1:14444154-14445960 GCF_015228065.2 Penaeus monodon | reverse complement strand
TGGAGTTCTGTTTTGACCAAAGAGTATCTCTCATGCACGCCTACATTTAACCTTGATTGAGCACAAGAACCAGTGGCACGTACAGCTCACCACTGCACGACCCTGAAAGAAAATAAACCCAAGTCGACTACCGGCGAGTTTGTCCTTCGCCGCCCTTATGTTCAACAGATGGCACGCACGACGCATCGCGAGTTACGTCATTCCTTTTAACCTTTCTTTCCAGTCTTCCTCTTTCTCTGTTCTCAAGCGCGGCGCAGTGTCGTACGTTCAATCTCTCTTTTCCTTCAGTGTTTTATTCCATATCGTTGATCCATTGTCCATTTTTCGTCGATATTACGTCCTGTTCTCCTCTCCTTTTACCCTTTCTTTTATAAATATTTATATTTCAATTATATTTGAATTCTCACTACTCTCCATAGGCCTACCTGCGAGCTATCAAGGTCTTTTTTTTATTTTCTATTTAATCACTGTCATCATTTTCTCACATTTCTGCTGGTTAGCCTGTTGAGAAAGACGAAACTCTGTGTGGTGAAAATTGTTAGTTGAGCTAAATGACTTTGAGAAAATAGGTCTTATCTGCCGCTGCTACATCTGCTTGGGGCCCAGAGCCAGGCTGTCTGTGGAGCCGTTATTTGATTATTTGATTTTAAGTGTGTTTATTACCCCTCTTTTTATAATAGTTAATTTTGCTCTAAAATTTGTTGAAAGGCATGTGGTAAAAGATTAGTCGACGCCTCTAGTAGCTTTCAGAACATGACTGGCTGCTTTAATCATATTGGCTGTTCTCTCCAAATTTGAGTCATGAAGGTGCTATACAGTCGTCTAAGTTAAACTCAATAGTAATGCAGTGACAGGCTTTTTCTAGGTCCTGCTTCAGTAAAGGCCGACTATCCTCTGTCACACATATTCCTGCCAGATAAGAGTTTGCACTGGTTCCTAATCCATGAGAAATTGCCAGGGAGATCTGCTGCCCATGATATTTATGTGTAATTTGGTGCAGATTAGAACAAGGCTAGTAGTGGTGGATGCCCAAAAGCAGTTGGGAAACAAAATGTGCTATTTTACATGAGAGTACTCTTTACTCTTGGACAATACAGATGCTGAGGAAAGCTAATGTAATATCCGTAAAGAACACTAAAAACTAATGCTATTAAGTAAAGAAAAAGTAACCTGTACAAAGTGTAGGCAAATCCGCTCTGTGTTTTATAATACTGCAAGGGTCAGCAATCCAACAACTTATATATTCTAGCAAAATTGAGTTTTTTTTTTTACTTCACTGATATCAGACGCTGTACAAAGCTTCTAATGAAAATAGAACAAGTATTAGCTAAATAGCAAAAATATTATGCTGATTAGAATGATGGGCTACTGGTCAGAATGAATGTAAATCCTGTTTTTTACAGGATTTACAAATGAACAGTGTTTTCTGTGAGTGCTCTTGGCAGTGATTAGGTACATTAAGGGAGATATTTTTTCCACTCTTTTGTACTCTAACTTTGCTGGTTAGAATTTGCTGATTGTGCCCAGCATTTTTAAAGCACAAATCCACACAATGTAACAAATGACAGCAATACAAATATTAATAATTTCATTTGTTATAGTACACTCAAGTTAGACCTATGTACATTCTTGTGCATTAGATTATATACAACATAATAGCTATCTCATACCAAATCAGAAATATTGTAATTCAACAGGAAAGGGATGCATAACTTTAATCAAAACAGTTTGGCAGCAGTAATGTTAGTATTCACCCTTGTTATTCTGTATCTGATAAATTGGACCTATTTTCACAAAGATTATTTG
>NC_051409.1:14443885-14444109 GCF_015228065.2 Penaeus monodon | reverse complement strand
TGCATGTGGGCATTCCCTATTTTCTATTTTGCATAATGATAGTAAACTAGTCATGATACCATGTATGTAAGAGATATTTAGGAACAAAGCCCCTGTCTGTTTTCTTCATTAGCATACACTACTTAACATCATGACTTGCTGTGCCTCCCTTGCCTGTCTCCTGGTTGCCTTGTATCATATACTTATATCTTGCTGTCTTTCCATATACATATTCCTTTAAGGAC
>NC_051409.1:14442932-14443832 GCF_015228065.2 Penaeus monodon | reverse complement strand
AGTTCCATTTTTAAATTCCTTGATTTAAAGCTAAGACAACTGAGAAGTAAAAAAAAATGGCTGTAGTGTAATCTCATATGATGATTAGACTTTTTGTTGATTATAACCAACAGTTGATATATTGTTGGTTGAAAGATATTCCCACCATTGTTAGACCAAAAATATGAATGTAACATGTAGTTCATATTTTATAGGTAAGTATATAAATGTTTTGTGCACTAAAATCATCCTTGTAAGATAGAGAATATAACCCTTTCTTCTTTTTAGGTTCTTCAAGAAGGTGCCCAAAATGCCCACAACTACCGAGTTCCTCAACAGTTCTACTCCTGAGGAATATAAAGCTTTACTCACAGTCTATCATGATGCTCTCCAAATTAAGGCAATGCTTAAAAATAAGAAACAAGGAGAAAGTTTGGAATCCTTAGACAAGTTAGTATTATTTTTATTATGGCAAGACAAGGGAATCAGAACATAACTTAGTCGTATCAGTTTTATTAAAGGAAACAGCCAAAAAAAGGAAAACACATGACTACAATTTTTCTAGTCAAAATAGACTCCTTTTCAAACAGAGAACTTCAAGTGAATGTATTTTGTAGGCAAAATAGGTGGAATTTAAGAGCAGTATTTATAAAGCAAAACTTATCTTAAACTGTGATGAAAATAAGAAAGGATCAGTGAGTGAGAATAATCATAGTATTATCCTAAATAGTATGAAATACACTTATAGTTAGAGACACTTCAGATACCTTTTTTGGTGGATGTCTGCCACCACAGTACAAGGCAACTTGGCTGTGAGCACTAGACAGCCTGATGATGATTGGTTGATGTGTGTGAGATGCTGGTCCAGCTCTCCTTTTGAAGTGCCCTAAGTGTGTCTGAATATGAGTGGTAGTGTTCTGC
>NC_051409.1:14441923-14442824 GCF_015228065.2 Penaeus monodon | reverse complement strand
TTCTAAGTTTATCGTCTGTTTGCTATATGAAGAAGTCTTAATCCTAAACCCTATTAAATATTTCAGATCATTTGTCATCAAACTGTTAGTTCTGTATGATTATATGGTCTTTCTAGAAAAGTCACTGGACATCTCTAATTATGTGTTTGATTGATAAAAAGAAAAAAAAGTATTTAACTCCTAAGAACGACAAATACTCCAGCTTTACTTAACCCTATTAGTATAAAATGCCTGTTTTTTTCACATTTTAGCAAGACATTGTTGGTTCCTAGCATATCAAGACTTTATTTTATGCATATTTCATTGTTATACATGAAATATATAGAGCATCATTAAAAAGTTGAAAAGGTCATTATAAGTGCATAAAAATGAAACTTGAGTAAGTTACCATAAACATATATTTAAGATTTGTGAATAAAGTTACACATAAGTAATGTTCTTCCATTGTAATAGTATAATGTGGGAGAGGAGATGAGGAAGGTTGGTTGCATGATATATTGTATACAGTACCAGAATTACTAATACATCTCACTACATTCCATTCACAGGAAAAAAAATGTGATAAACAACTATATCATTTGTTTAGGGATAGGAGTGCATAAAAGGGGAATTGTGAGGTGGCTGGAGGAAACTTGCTAGATTGCACTAGATATGATTGGAGCTCATACATGTCTGATCACAAAAGGTTTGCAGGAAAAAAACCTGCCTGTTTTTAACATATCTTGCATGATCATGGTGAATAAGACTGTCCAAATATTATGCATAAAGTTGTTATTGTGGCAAATAGAAATAAATAGGGGTAAAATAAAAGGAGACTTCACCAAAGCCTTAATGAGAGTGAGAGAATATATGTATGAGTGAGAATAGAAGCCTGTGCTCTGATTGAATTACAGTTTCACAA
>NC_051409.1:14440632-14441893 GCF_015228065.2 Penaeus monodon | reverse complement strand
TTTTTTTTTTTCTTCATAATTCTGTTTGTATAAGTATTTATATCTGTGTGGTTGTATGAGTGTTTGTATACAATACTGTGGGTGTATATTATGTGCACATGTATAGATGTAGTAGATTTTTTTTATTACATTCAAAATTTGAAGGCAGCAAAAATGTGTGCTATTGACTAGATTTTAATGATTCCCTTTGATCTTTCAGATGGTACCAGGAGGAGCTTGGGGAAGCAGTGGCATCACGTAGTCCTCCCCACATGATCCGGCAGGAGCTGGTCCGCCTCATGGATTGGAAGCTCTCCAGGGGGAAGTTCAGACCTCGCCTGATCCAGCTCTCAGAATCCAATGAGGAATCTCTCGTCAAGAGTGCAACAGAGAAGGGAATCAAGCTTGCACAAGCTGGCAAGATTGAAGAAGCAATTGAAGCTCTTGGTAGGTTTTTGGCCCAAATTTTGAAGGCATAGGCAGCTTTTCCATGTGGTGGTGTGCAATCCTAAATGTTTGGGAGAAGTGTTTCATGTATTTTGTTGAAGAAATTTGAATTCATGTTGCTAGGAAGTAAAAGTTTTTGGAATTATTTGTAGCATGAATATTGACATAAAAAAAATGTATGATTAAGCTGTGACAAGAAAGCTTGAAACTATTACTTCTCTCATACACAAGTTAACAAATATCCAATTTACCTGTTTCTGTATTACAAGCTGTCCCCTGATTTATCTTAACTGCATATTTTCCTGAATACCCTCTCTTTATTTCTTATTGCTTTGTTGTTCACCTTAATTATAAATACAAATAGGTAAGAAAGTAATACAAACATCCATTCTTTCTTAGTTGTTCTGAAAGGTGTGGGTCCTGCTACAGCCTCAGCCGTGCTTGCAGCATGTGTACCAGAGAAGTGCTGTTTTTTTGCTGATGAAGTTGCCCATGCCATACCTGCCCTCAGCAAACTCAAGTACACTAACAGTGAATACATATTACTAAACACAGAACTTACAAGCTGTGCTGCACGCCTCAATAATGAGAGTGGGAATGGATGTGAGGTAAGTGGAGCAAAGATATTGTTGAAATGGACTTTGTTTTGCTGCCTAGAATTGACATAGTAGCTTTTACAAACTAAAGTTTTACATTTTTTATTATTACTCTGGATAATAACCTTTTTTGTGATCAGTGGCAGAATTAGAACTGTCAATAAATGCTGCAGGATGCAGAGAATATAATTTAGTTCACTAACTTTACAAATCCAAATATTTTAATTCCACCTATAATT
>NC_051409.1:14440342-14440560 GCF_015228065.2 Penaeus monodon | reverse complement strand
AATTTCTTTCTTTCTTTCCTAGAAGGAAAATAATGAGGACCAGTGGACTCCTCATAGGGTGGAACTGGCAGTCTGGACACACAGCCTCCTCACCCACAACAAACCCAAGTTATTGGATAGTGTAAGCATCAAAAGAAGTGGAGATGAGAGTGAGGCCCCAAAGAAGAAGAGGAAGAGGAACAAAAAATAAAATTAAATGCAAAAGGTGAAATTCACTG
>NC_051409.1:14439830-14440301 GCF_015228065.2 Penaeus monodon | reverse complement strand
GTCATCTCTAAAATTATCTACCTTTTTTGTATGGGTCCATTGGAACAAAGTTTTGAGGCAAACCTTAAGATTTTGATTTGTTATTGATATAGAAGCAAATCCCATAAAGATATGGGAGCTTAATGTCACCTTGTGTTGCTTAACAAAAAATCATGTCTTTCCATATGCCAAAACCTCACTTTTTCCCCCCAATGGAAAGCATGAAAGTAAAAGACAAAATATTCATATTTAAGGAGAAGGAAATGCATAAAGCCCCTTTCTCATTCCTAATAAGAGTACTAGAAATTGAAAAGCTTTCTGCTCCATGTATTACAACATAACAATCTTCCTTGAATTATGTTTAATTTCTGAATATTAATTAATAGTTTATGCTGTGTGTTGTGCACCAAAAGATTCATAATAAAACAAAGTAAATGACAGATGTTATTTTTTAATATAAAAAGATGATGGTATTTAGTCTGGTTTCAAAGG
>NC_051409.1:14437929-14439128 GCF_015228065.2 Penaeus monodon | reverse complement strand
ATGCACTTAATGATGTTCAGCAGCATACCTAAAATGAGGGAAAAAAAGGAATACCTTTTTATTCTTTCCAAACAACCAGAATAGATGGAATGAAAAAGTGAAACCTTTTTAGGTATTAATATCTGTGGTTTTCAGTAAAGAGCAGCTGTGTGATATTACATCAGCACAGAAATCCTAACACTTAACAAAACTGATTGTGGTAGAATGCTATTGGTTTATGTTTTTTAGAATATCTAAATGTTACCATCAGTGGGCCTTTTGGAAGCTGCAATGCTCCCAATGCACCAAAAGTACAAAAAAATAATAATGATGATAACTAAAAAGATTAAGAGCACAAAGTGTCTTGAATGTCTTACAGGTAACTAGTTTGAGGAATCATTCTAGTGTGATAATTTAATTGAGGCCACATTTATATGTAAGAGCTGATGTAAGTTATTTCCTTGGTGAAATACTTAAAATTATAAAGTACAATACAGTACAATCAGATTGTTAATTAATAGATTATTCAGTACCAGATGAACTAAAAGGAGAAATATGTTTGTATTCATTCTTTTAAAATAATTACATTATGAAGTCTGTAGCTTAGTATAGTGTTGTTTATCATAGAACAGTAATTATGTATGCTACAGTACACTACAATATTCTATTTACTTCATGTTTTGAATCTTTAGTGAACAAAATTACTTTTCTATCATTACTTCAGTTGTTACATTTCCCCACAAAAAGTGGGGAAATGTAAAAGAAAGTAAATCCTTAATTGCTCATTTTCACTAATGTAATTAAATGTCATGTAACCTTCAGTTATCATACTGTTAAATGTGTACACAAACCTATTATAAGGCTAGAAAGATTGCTGTGACAGTACTCAAGGAATCTCCTAGTCACTTTTTGCATTTGAATACATGTTTTGTATAGGTCCTCAAACATAAGCCATCCTTCAGAAGAAAATGTTAATACAACATAGACTAAACTTCAGAGATATGTGTTGATCAGTTTGCATCAACTTCTATATTTTGAACTGTATGTCAGATGCTTCCTTCTCCAAATACAGTGACTGATAGATGATTTTTTAGGTTTTACAATATTTTTTCTCAGGTTTTAAGTATTGTAGACTTTATTGAAATTCAAGTCCACAGTTGTATCTGATTGCAATGGAGGATACTTATATGAAACCATTGTTTACAGAAAGCAAGTTGGTG
>NC_051409.1:14437470-14437844 GCF_015228065.2 Penaeus monodon | reverse complement strand
GAGGGGATTGATTATGAAATATTTGTGTATCTTTATATATTTAATAAGCAGAACTATTTCTTGCATTGAATTTTAGCTTAAACATGAGTACATTCCAACTGTTTGTAATTTTTAAGTTTTCATGGATTTTTATAAAACATTTCCACTTTTGATCACCTGCATCTCAAATTATCAAGTTAGTGTAAACTATCTAAGTGGAGGGCTTAGAGTATCAAATTGTTCTTATTTTCATTTGAAAGATGATAAAAAATATAATTTGTAGAATACAAAATTTTAAAATCTGTGTACAATAAGTTTCATTTATTATAAATGTGCACAAGACAAGTGTATTTTATTATCCATTTACATAGATTTGTATTCATTCAAAGGATTAG
>NC_051409.1:14430459-14430567 GCF_015228065.2 Penaeus monodon | reverse complement strand
CATAATACACCAAAAGAGTGCAGAGAAACAAAGAAAACACAAAAAACAAAACAAACAAACAACACAAACGTTTATCTCCCGTTGTTGTGCATATGACTTTAAAATAAA
>NC_051409.1:14429815-14430328 GCF_015228065.2 Penaeus monodon | reverse complement strand
ACTTTTGTTGTGAGAAATACATCCAAACACCGAATTTAAATTATTTTGTCAGTATATATTGTGTGTTTTTGTTGGTCATATAGAGTACTTTTTATACAAAAATTAAATATAATTATATGATATTTTTATTGTTTACTTAATAGAAAATATAATATTAAAAATAATATTAATTTTTAATATATGCTTAGTTAAATTTTGTTATGTCTCTTTTAAAAAATTTAAAATAATGTTATAAATCCATTTATATAATTAATATTTTTTATATTTATAATATAATATTTACTTACGTATTATGTTGATATTCTCCCTTTCCCAAAATCGATATTTCTTACTGTACCCAAGTGAAATATTTTATATGTGTAGTCTTTTTTTTCCTTTTCGTTTCCTAACTCCTTCATAGTTTTCAAAACTTTACTTTCCAAATGGCCAAAACTTAATTTATTTAGTGTAAAGGGTTTTACAATCATTTTAGTATTACATTCGTTTCTTTGCCCCAAAATCCAGTCTTTGTAA
>NC_051409.1:14428548-14429733 GCF_015228065.2 Penaeus monodon | reverse complement strand
GCGTCGTGGAATGTTGGTATTAAAATTATGGTATTTTCTTTCTTATCACTGAAATGGTTTTGGTCGAGATTGTAAACCCCAAATTAATTTTGCGTTCTGATTTTAAAAGGAACTATTCTACCAAAATTAAAGGGAAATTGCATTTTTTGGTGAAATCATAATTCTTGTTTCACCAAAAAAAAACTCCTTGCTTTTTTGAAAACTTTCTTACCCTGGCTTTACTATAGTGAGTGTATTTTCCCTTGTTCAACGGAACCCATTTTCTTTTTTTTTCACCCCATTTAATGGTTTTTAAATTTTTCTTTATTTTTCTTAGAGATGTTTAACATTCAATTTGAATATAAGATTGAAAACCCAACCGGGCGTTGTTGATTTTATCTGTTTATCTGAGTAGATTTTTCAAAAAAAAATTGAGTGAATCCCCATTTTCACTGAGTTAAATAATGGAGGCTCTTCCATTTAAACATTACACATACGGAGCAATGTATTGGTAAACAGTTATAAAATGATTTTTTCACAGAATCCATGCCTTCCAAGTTTCCTCAACCTTATGGATTATAGGTAATCCTTTTTCAGGAAAGGGGTCAGTTAGCTCCCCCAGCAAATTTTATATTATATATATACATTAAATTCTTACATAATAACATATAATAATTATATTATTTTATTTTATCTGTGGTTTTGTGTTGTTTTGGAATTTTATCTTTAAATATTTATTAATATTAATTAATGATTTTTAAAAGATTTAGGTGTTACAAAACCGGGCGGAAATTAAAATTTATTATTTTTTTCAAATTAATTCAAGCAGTTTCCCATTTAAAATTATTCAATTGATTTCTAGAACTTACCAAAATTTATAAGTTTTACATGTTTTCTCTGCATTGTGCGCGAAATAAAAACATGGGCTATTAACTTTCAAACTTGTGGTTATTTGTCAGCAAACTTTGTTTATACCAACTAAGATATAGATTCATTGAATTTTTAAGTCTTTTTAAGTATTTCAGAAAGTATGCATAATGATATATATGATTTTGATTATAATTAGTTGTATAATATAGTGGCATTTTAAAAATATTTACTTGATTATTATTCATTTAAATTTGAAGACCAAATAGTTACATAAAAGATCATACAGACGGGGGCAACTTCCCAATTTTTTAGCAATAAGTTTTCTCCTCAAATTGC
>NC_051409.1:14428078-14428425 GCF_015228065.2 Penaeus monodon | reverse complement strand
GTCTGTTTATTTTAGTATATTGATTTCTATCCTTATACCATGTATTAGAATTTTCTAAAGAAACCCCAAATACATTACTTTTATAACTGTCATAAATAAAATTAATCCTCATGTGTATAGATTAAACTAAAAATTATATTTATTTCGAATTATTGCTTAATATTAATATTGTTTTAAAATTGATGGAACCCAAAAGGGGAAGAAATGAAGATGACAGGTTTCTAGAAAACCAACATTCAATTATATAAATAATTATCACTATTATTTTCATTTGATTTTATCCTTTTTGATAATGAAACTTTTTTCATAATTAGAGGATTTATATTTATTTAAGTTTGTATTATGTC
>NC_051409.1:14421708-14422025 GCF_015228065.2 Penaeus monodon | reverse complement strand
ATAATGCTTATGTCTAGATTATATAACTATCCTATATATTAGCCTATATTTACTAATCTTGCAATATTTCTCAATATTTTACTAAATCACAGATACAATGTTTTGCAGCAAGAACCAGGTGGTTTGTGCAAGGATATCAGATGATGAAAAATATCTAGCTGTTGCATGTGAGCCCAAGACAGTGACTGTGTGGTGCACACAGTCCTGGTCACTGCAGCACACCCACAACCTAGTCAAACGGCCTGTTTCTGTGGACATCTCCATAGACTCAAAAGTGATCTTGGTTGCAGGTGAGCTCAGGGGATATGCATGTTTTA
>NC_051409.1:14419995-14420402 GCF_015228065.2 Penaeus monodon | reverse complement strand
CTAGAAATTTTTTAAATAAATGAAATAGAAACTGATGCATTGATTGTTTAGGTCTGGATATAAACCATAATGAAGAATGTTTTCAGAGTGTTATTAAGTTCTAGCCATTGGTGACATCTTTATTATTTTGTTATGTCTGCAGACAAAACAGGTGATGTGTATCATTTCCCATTAAAGGGAGGTGAACTGGAGGTGACTTCTGTTTGTCATGACAAGCAGGAAATGTCTCCCGAGTCTGAAAGTCAAGGAAATGGTGAAGAGAAAAGCAATGTGCCAGCTCTGTTGGGACATCTTTCTATGCTGCTTGACGTGGTAGGTTTACCTCTTATTACCTGATGAGTTAGGAGGTTTTCTATGCTGCTAGCTGGAATTGATTGATTTGCTTATATATTTCTTTCTTTTTCTTT
>NC_051409.1:14418899-14419936 GCF_015228065.2 Penaeus monodon | reverse complement strand
TGTGTGCATATGTGTGCATGTCAATTCTTTCTTTCTAATATTTTTATTTTGTAGTATATTACCAGATGTGAGCATTTTGTTTTGTCATTGATCATTTATGTACTTTGCTTTACTATTTCTCTATTTTATAGTGCGTAGGGTATTATGGTACCCTCCAAAACTTCACAGTTAACTTGATGTTTCCATTTGGCTAAATGAGAATTTTGCTATACCCAGTGCTTTGTATAGCATTCACCATTACCCCACTGTAATTTGTGATTTGGAATAAGTAAAATAGTTTCCATACTTAAATAATAAAAAATTTCACCTTTCAGGTAATTTCACAGGACAGTAGATTCGTTATTACGTGTGACAGAGATGAGAAGATAAGGGTGTCACACTATCCAAATTCATATAACATTCAATCATTTTGCCTTGGACACAGAGAGTTTGTTACGCAAATTGATCTTTTGCCAAACCATAGTAATCTGTTGCTGTCCTGCTCTGGGGTAAGTGCAAATTTGGGTATTTATACAAAATATATATAATCTGTGTCATTATTGTTGGGATAACTTAGAAATGGTACATGAAATTGTAAGTTTCAGTCACTAAACTCTCATATATTAATTGTTATAAACATTGTATCAGTACATGTTGCTAGCACTGATGCACTGATTTTATGTACATGTTATCTTTGCTTGAAATAATATCTTTGGCTTAATATTTTTCAGGATGGGACATTAAGACTGTGGGAGTATGAAAAAGGCCTGTGTGTGGCAGTAATAGACACTCGGGAACACACATCCCCCATCCTTCACCATTTCACTAAGTACAGTGAGGAGAGAATCAAGCAGTCGGCTGAGGCCACGCGATATCTCCCAGATTATCCTCCCCTTAGATGTTTTGCTCTTTACCCTTGTGCGGAGGACGAGTATCTAGTTGCTACCGTGTTAGACAAGTGAGTTTTCTTAACTGGGTTGCCTTACCTGTATTGAGATTGCATGGAAGAAGTAATAGAAATAAAAGATATTTCCTTTGAATGACAGATATTTAGGTTA
>NC_051409.1:14418530-14418861 GCF_015228065.2 Penaeus monodon | reverse complement strand
GCTGTTTTTATTCCAGGATTCCATCAGTTTTGTTATACAAGATAATGGACAGAAAATTTAACTACCTCTCAACGACCTCCCTAGAGGGCTTGCCATTGGCCCTCTCGTGGCTCAATTCGGAAACACTTTTGGTGCAGGAGGAATCAGAGGAGCAGCCACTATCTGTGTACCACTGTGAGGCGGACAGGCTCAGCCGATTGAAGGAGCACTCTCTCATTTCCCTTGGGGTGAACCACAAACACCTCTTCTCTGGTAAGTACTCATACCCCATTCCCTTGCTTTTTTTTTCTTTTACAACTTATAATTTATCTATCCTGTTTCCTTGTTTCCT
>NC_051409.1:14417196-14418291 GCF_015228065.2 Penaeus monodon | reverse complement strand
CCCCTCCCCACATTACCCATCCCTCTCCTTGGGATCGTAAGCCTTTATGTCATATTAAAAAAAAATCAAGGTACAATAGCTGTCCAAGAAACCAGTGACACAGGTAAATATCAGGGAGCACTCTATGTTTTGAAAAACTTATTTTACAGTTTTCGTTCTACGAAAAAGTAATATAATATTCCTTCCTGAAAAAAATACATTCCCTGTGATCAAAGTGCTTGCTCTTATCCTACCTGTCTCATATTCTTTTCCCCCCGCCCCACTCTTCACTCTTAACTCCCTGCTACCTTTATATTGTCTCTGTGGCAGGGTTTTCTCTTGTAATATTAAGAAGATATAAATAGGTTATTTGTTGATCCACTCACAAATAACTCCCTCGTGATATCATATAGTTAATTTAAATTTCGAGACTGATAACTTCCGGCAGCGATAGGATTACATTGAATTGATGCAGTTAGATATATTTTGGACCAATGTTCTCGTGTGGGAAGTAGCTTTGCATTTCGAGTTGTTAAAAAAAAAAGGAAAAAGACAGAATGTTATTATTGTAAAATATTAGTCTTGCAATATCGAAAAGTGCAACAAGCAGGTGCAGAAATCGTGAATTTTTTTTTTCATTCGGATTGCACACTCGACGTTTACGAAGTATGTGACAGTTCAAGGTGCGAGCAACACTATCGTGATCTAGGTTGCTTGTGGAAAAGCAATCCTTTATGAGAGGAGAGTATGAATGATTCCTGGAGTGTTCACGTAGTTCAAGTTTTTTTTTCTTCTAAACATCTGTTCGCATTCTATTAAAGAAGGAATCGTGATAAGTTGCTCCTGGGTAATTTTTGTTCTTTATTTACGTTATGCATTTGCGTATTCGAAAAAGGCATCAAACAAAAACTTAATAAAGAGTACCAGTGACAATAGATTAATAACGGTAAGAAAAATCGAGCGTGAATTACCGGAAGATTTCTTCGTTGTTCAAGCTATTTAGGCAGACCAGCAAAGGAATGGAAATAATATACTGATAATAATGATGACAACGAAAAAAAAGGAAGACATCTAGAGTCAGAACAAAGTAAATAAAATTATCTCACACCGTGTAGA
>NC_051409.1:14417023-14417171 GCF_015228065.2 Penaeus monodon | reverse complement strand
GTAGTAGTAGTCAGCTATACAAAAAAGTCTTGACTACGAGCAGTGACGGCCGAGGTGGTAACGGCGGCCCGACGCACCGCAGCCACAACAAGGCGGTTGCGTGGCGGAATGTTCCTTTGCGTCATGCCACCCTTTACGCGTGATAACC
>NC_051409.1:14416707-14416831 GCF_015228065.2 Penaeus monodon | reverse complement strand
AGTCTTTCACTCGTTCGTGTCTTTCTTTCCCTCACTCTGTTACCCTCCCCGCGTGATTCGTTCCAAGGTTTTGTCATGAAAACGCAGCCAGCAAACGTCTCATATTTCACATAATTGAAAATTG
>NC_051409.1:14415430-14415645 GCF_015228065.2 Penaeus monodon | reverse complement strand
TGTTGCCCATCTATTCACCTGTCCTCTTTCTCCCAACCTGTGTAACCCCGCAGAAGGAGGCCCGGGCGGCGTGAACATGGACATCCTGTACAAGCAGCGGTACGACAACGTGGCCGAATACCTCAAGAAGAAGGAGGAGAGGATTGCCCTGGCGAAGGCCGTGGAGGCGGGGCTGGTCCCTCAGCCGCCTAAGAAGGGCAGGTGGGAATAACGTC
>NC_051409.1:14415182-14415369 GCF_015228065.2 Penaeus monodon | reverse complement strand
TTATTTTGCGATGTGTATGTGATCGAGTGATTTCAGGGGAACGTAGTTCAGAGTGAAAATGAATCGGAAGAAATGAAATGTAAAATGGAAATAGTCATGGAGACAGAGGCAGTGTTGGAATAAGAGAAGAGCAAAAAAGAATGATCTGGAATAAAGGAAGAGGAAGTGAAGGCGCGCGTGTTCAGAT
>NC_051409.1:14412464-14415085 GCF_015228065.2 Penaeus monodon | reverse complement strand
TAAATCTATCCCATGATTGTACTGTATGCACGGTAACATATCGCCAACAAAACATTCAATAAACACATTTTCGGATAATTGCCGTGAGAAAAACAACTGTCCAATGCGCATTCCCTCAGATGTCAGTAGTTGTATGCAACGAAGACAAGAAAGGAAAGACGGCAACAACATGGCATACATCAGCAAATATGAACCTTCGAATTGCATGGAAATTCATAATAAAATCGGAATGCACATGCTGTAGAGGATTCATTATTTCTCTAATTACTCTTACGTAATCGTTATACTTATGCTCTTTTCTTATTGGGTTGTATGTGTTTTTTTTTAATGAAAACGTGAATGTATGTTATGGAGGAGGTTATAACAGTAATATCATATGTATGTTGACATTGTTCTTAAAAGATTATCATGCAAGGATTAGTTAATTCAGCACCACAAAGCCGGTGGTATATGTTCTACCACGCAATATATCTGTATGTGATGATTTTAATATATATGAATAAGATCCTGTGGAGTTTCTTTGGTATTCCCTAACAAAACAAAGACTGTGTAGGTTTTGCCGTGCCACAGAACTAAGCAAATGGTTTTATAAATGTTAATCCTTGTGTGACAAAGGCAATAACAGTAAAACGTTTATTTATTTGATTGCGGTGTTGGCGTGAGACAAATACATTAATCACAACTCCCTTCACATGATGAGTGTAATAAGGATTTAATGGATTTATATTACAGACGTTTTTGTGTAATATAGTTATACCTAAGTGTACTGATTATTGGTAAGAACACGTGGCTTTGGTTGAAGCAAATGACAAATAGATAACGATATTCATAGAATGAATTATAATGGAAGCCGAAAAAGTTTGGCTACTCTTAAAATGGAAGCTGAATGTTTGCATTCATTGACCTTTCAGAAAGGTGGGCAATTGGACTAATATATTTCGTCCCCCTATTCTAAACGTATATTGTATTACTTCTAAAATTTCTACTCATGTTACCCTTCATCAAAGGCTGGCAGATGATCCCTTGACGTAGGATAGCTCTAACGAACAGTATAATTCGACGGCGATAACTAGTTTACGCAAACGCCAGCAGAATAAATAGATAGGATAACGCGTTAGCCCTCGTGTTATTAGCGTTACCGTAAGCCTTGGCTGCAGGCGATAGAGTATCGAGTCAAGAATTCCTATGGCCGTGGGCAGTGTATGCGGCGGGGGATGTGGAGTCACTCGCCACACCTTGGTTATATGCTGGGAGGAAGCTTCAGAGCGGATTTGTTTTAGTTCTTTGTTGGGACCTATGTAGTGAAGGGAAGCTAATATTTTCTTGGGATATCAGTGATGATCGAATCGATGAAATACGTGAAGTATGAATATTATTATCGTCAGAGGTAGAAGATACCGTCTCAGAAATTGAGATATTGGTAACTCTTCCCCGCGTGCCTCCGCTTCCCCCCCGGTCGCGGAGGTTAAGCAGCGGTTCTTCCCGACTTTGCGGCTCAGAAGTGATCGGTAGATCGTAGTGTGTACATAGTGATCAAATACCGTCTTTTGAAATTCTTATCTCAAAGACTGTGGAGGAAAAGGACTTAACCAAAAAAAATCATTCTGATTTTAGTTTTGCAAATAGAGGTGAGTTTTGCCTGATATTCTTTATTTTCAAGTTTGAGTGCGAAAAGAAAGATCATGTACAAGGGTGCGTTGAGGTCACCAAGCTGGTCAGTCGTGACGGTGCTAGATAGGGATTTCATTATCAGCAGTATTATGAAGCTGAATAACCAACCGTATTAACACATTTACTCTTTTAATGGATTGTTGTGGATGAACTTGTGAAGATCAATGTGAATATCCCTCAAAGGCGGTTATGGAGACAATCCAGATACATCACGAATAAGCAGTAAAGTTAAGACTTCGCACGAAGTTTCATGGTTTTAGGTCAGACCATAAAAGAAGAATATAAAAGAAAATCTGGATATATGAATGGGAAGGAAATGAAAAGAAATATGAATTTAAATTTCGTTTGAAGTGTTGTAACTGAATTGATGTTCTATTATGCAAATTATGTAGTCTATAATTTCTGTTAATTTGATGAGCTTGACGTTATCATTTGAATTTAAATATTTTTTCTGATGATTATCAAAGTCACGTATACCGTCCATATAGCAAAAATAACATTTATAAAGCAGAAAATGAACTGTGCGAGTGCTAGTGATCTTGATCATATTATCACAAACGATAACAATAAAATTAATGTAATACCTTTATTAGCAGAAAATTACTTTTATAATATCTGGCAACACAGGTGCGTCACACCCACCACCTACTCATCTTCTAGCCTGACTCACCTCGACTGCCATGGGTAAAGCTCAGGGAATAGAGGAAGGGAGGCGGGGGTTATAGGGCAAGGTTCAGCTACCCTCAACCCCCCGCCCTCCCCCCACTACCCTCGTCAGCAGTGATGTCTTCTGCTTGCCTAAGGGGGTAAGGGGAGGGGCGGGGCAGCGCTGGAATACAAACAAACTTGATAGACCAGGATGCTGTCGGATTTTCTTAAGGGCGCGTCTTGGCGATCGGGAGACTGCAAGTACTTGTTTGTTGTTAAATAGAAATACAGGCATGTGAGAG
>NC_051409.1:14411395-14412230 GCF_015228065.2 Penaeus monodon | reverse complement strand
AGGATAAAGAGCTGCTTTTCGGTCCACCGAAGGAGACTCGAGGTCCTGCTGAAACAACCGACAGGGCGGCCGCAAGGACAGGTTGGGAGGTGGCCAGAGGGACTAGGCCAAGGTTAGGGGCGGGGCTTCGCTCTCGCCACGGGTTCCTCCGCAGACGCAGATAGTATTGTAAACGACGCCATCCGCAGCGAAATTACCGACGCCTTTATCTCGGATTGATATATATTTCCCCCGCGGGATGACACCGGAGACCAGACAGCCGGAATGACCGTCTAATACGTGGTGGGCGTTACCGAGGGGAGGGGGCACGGTGCCTTATCCCGCCCGCAGCGCTGTCCTGTATCCAAGCCATCTAGCTGTTGCGGACCCAAAGCGCCACAGGAATTCTGCTGCTCGGGATTATGTAACTATTTCCTTGTTATTCGGGGATCGTGAATTATGCTGGCAGGGAAAAAAATAGAAAACAGACTCTCTCAGGGCACAGAGTTCATTTGATCGTAGGTATTACATGGGAGTGATGGTGTACTTTGATATATGTATTAATTGAGTACGTGCAAGAAACGAAAGGGTAGGATTTTAGCTGAAATATTGACTTCGATGATAAGAATTTTGAGCAAAGTAATTTCTACAATATATCAATAGGGATTACGATTGGGATGCTAACGGTAAGGTTGAAAAAGAAGGAAAGAAAAAAGTAAAGCGGTCAAATTCTTAGTGCTCTTTTCCCACAAACCTTTTACGCGGCTCTCGGGGAAATTGACGGTCCCGAAAAAGCCGACCAAATCACAGACAACGCGGATGTGTCGGTGTGTGACCCAGACCTTGTCCCCTACTG
>NC_051409.1:14410443-14411185 GCF_015228065.2 Penaeus monodon | reverse complement strand
AAAACCTGGACTGCGGTTGCGGACAGAGATTTACCGCGGGAGGGAAGGGGGGAGGGGGCTGTTTTTGCTCGTGCGTTGTGGTTATTTTTTTTAGGTTTGAAGTTTAGCGAATGTATTTGTTTTTATTTGTTCGTGGACATAATTTTATCTCGCGAATGTTGGTTATCATATTGTTAAGCAGTTTGCTTGTAGAAAATTATTAAGATATTGTTGTTGTTTTTTTCTATTTGCCTTTACTAATTCCTGAATGCTATTTGTACTCATTATCTCTTGACTGTGAACAATCATCTTATAGTCTCTACACTGACTGTGCGTTATATATACACTAGGGCCTTACTTTTTCTCTAAATGTATACAAATAGGATGTAAGTTACATATTTTGTTATGAAGAGTATTGTCTTGGAGAGTAATATATGCCATTTTATATATTTTTAAATATGTTCAAATGCGCTTGTTGATAATGATGGATACTTACACTATACTCTTTGATTATAATGAAAGTAAACATTACGTATTTACCATTGGATTAGAAAGATTGCCCTTTCAGTGTGCTTCATTTTGCAAAACATATTATGAAAAATTTAGACTGAAAACAGGGATTGACTGTGGCGTTGAGGGTGTGGTCATACTCTTAGCTCGGTTATTCTCCGAAACGCCTTTTTTGCTGTGGGGGATGTTCATAACCTTTTTTCGAGCAATTTAATATAACAGCTATTTTTATTCTTTTTTGTGGTGGACAGTA
>NC_051409.1:14410043-14410191 GCF_015228065.2 Penaeus monodon | reverse complement strand
TTGCCGATCACCCGCAGCGCACATCGCCCACGCATTCGTCTGACCTCCAGGTCCCCGCGACACAATGGCGCGGGGTAGGTTTAATTGGAGGGGGAGGGAGAGGCAAACTCATGCCCAGAAAAACCTGTCCACTTTGTAGTGTCCTGGT
>NC_051409.1:14409722-14409786 GCF_015228065.2 Penaeus monodon | reverse complement strand
ATGAGTAGGTAGAACCTGGATAAAGAAACGGTATAAAGAAACGGTATACGGGAACAGTAAGCTC
>NC_051409.1:14408542-14409680 GCF_015228065.2 Penaeus monodon | reverse complement strand
GCGGAAATACAGAGAATGTATGGATAAGTTCGGTCAATAAAAATATTCTTCACGATAAAGACAGAGCCAGCTTGCTAGATGCAATTTTATGACTATATTTTACACACCATAATATTCTTAAATTATCGTTATTCTAGTGCTTTCACCTGCTCTTAAAATAGATGACTTAAATACACGTATATTTAGATCACAAATTATCGTCTGTACACCTACAATACATTTCTGTGTACAAGCAAGGTGAGTGTGTTTAACAAATCCAACTTGCCATATTATACTGCCAACACTTACGTAAATCTCCATGATGATGCAACCGCAGGGGAGCTGCCTGGTGGGTGGCGCATGAACTTTAAAACAGGATCCGTTATAGACAAAGCCACAGGAGTTTGCAAGACACCAGCGCTCGGTGTGCAACCGACGCTTAAAGTGACCCACATCGCATAAGTGATGAGCGAAGGGCATTGGTCTTTCGCGGTTGGCTTATCGATTTTTCTCATACTCGATCATGCCTTACAACCGCTCCGCTATGGACCTGAATAATCATACTTGTGCTTTCGTCCAAGTCATGTTCATACTCAAAAAGTAAAACGAGGATATGAGGGATTGCAACATCACTGTATCAATATTAGAAGACCTGACACCGATATATGACAGTCATTATGAACATGAACAAGTCTTACTAACAGAAATGAAACCATACTTTCTCTTGACTGCATTAATCCACTGATAAGCCAAGGTCCGGCATCTTACCACCGGAAACAGTAGCGCAGGTTAGAAAGCGTCCATTGCGCAACACCCCAAAGCGATTGGTCTCAGGGAATTATAGATCGTGATGAAATAACCCGAGCAATTAATCTTCCTTTGTGCGTACGCCAAGTCGTGATTCCTCACGGATGGCTTCGGCTTGGGATCAACAATCTGTCAGTTCACGCATTCGGACACGCATGTACGCGCACCGAAACTCACCGCAGAAGAAAAAGTGAGAAATCTATTTTGTATCCGATTTCGGGATGCGGTAATGGCTGTAGGTGGGAGGAATCCGGTGTCCGTCTGGATTCACTGGCTCCGTTTTCCGATTTTTTTGTTTCGTCAGGTGTTTGTTTCATTTTTGTTATCATGGATACTAAGGGTCATGCTATTT
>NC_051409.1:14407534-14407765 GCF_015228065.2 Penaeus monodon | reverse complement strand
GTTTGTATACCTGTAAATTGGTTTATTTCCCTTCGTTTCGTTTCTTCTTATTATGTAACACTTTCATGCCGCACTTATGATCATGGGCCCCATTGCTACATTCATAAACATGATAATAATCATCGTCATTATAGTTACAACTTTCATGTTTCTACATATAGGAGGTGGAGGTTTTCCACGTGGGAGAAGAGGGATAAACCTGCTGGACAAAGCTAGTAATAAACAAAATGG
>NC_051409.1:14406702-14406950 GCF_015228065.2 Penaeus monodon | reverse complement strand
GAAGTGAAAATGGTTGCTGTGACAGCAATACTGTAGACTTAACTAAATCAACAACTTTGGTCAGCCAGCCACCTTGCATCAAAGTTGCCGTTAGATGGCAGTGCCCCGTCCTTGATATTTTACGGTCGAGAGCTCTGTCAGAACTGGAGGCGCCTGTGAATCGAATGGAGATCAAAATTCTTTTGCGCATGCTGAGCACATGGACGCCATACATTTAGAAATGTGAATAAGAGAATAAAGCATATTAG
>NC_051409.1:14405994-14406499 GCF_015228065.2 Penaeus monodon | reverse complement strand
GGAAAGTAAGAGTGGCGATGAATCCAATTTATGTTGTATGAAAATACAAAAACATTCAAGAAAAACGTAAAAAACGAAGGGCGTGGCAATTGCCATGTAAACTCGCATGCAACTGTAGTTATCTTTATATACATTTTTTTTGTCTGTTTCCATTAACCAGTTCTTGTGACACCGTTCGACAGCAGCACGACTTCGAACTGGATCTGAAACGAAGTCGGCCATAAATTTTATAAACGGGACTTTTACAGGTGGGCTGCTCTCAGTGATGCTCTTGGCCGACGCGCTCGCAGAGGAGTGGTTTGTGTTGGGAAGGGAAATGCTGGCGAGAGGAAGGGAAAGAGGAATTGTGAGAGATGGAGAAGACAGGGAAACAGGAAGAAGGGCGGAAAACGGAAAGTAGTACGATAAAAGAGAGACAACGACAAAAAAGACAAGCATAATTTTTTCTATCCATCTGGCTGGCTGTCCACATATTACTTATAATTTACCCCCTCCCCCCCCCCCC
>NC_051409.1:14405648-14405906 GCF_015228065.2 Penaeus monodon | reverse complement strand
TCGATTACAATTCTAGCTTCGGGCCAGAGTACCAAAAGAAGTTAAGGATGAAGTTAATACGCCAGGAGAAAATGTAAACACAACTTCGAAGAAAAAGCCGTAAAGAAATGAAACGAACCAAAGAAAGCGAAAAGATAAAAACCTCCCTCTCCACCGGAAATTGAAGACTGCCAAGCATAGTTCAACATCGTTTGTGCATACGATTGGTCGAGAGGGCTGCCCAGGACCCGTCTTGGAGAGAGAGAGGTGCGGCCCGAG
>NC_051409.1:14403841-14405556 GCF_015228065.2 Penaeus monodon | reverse complement strand
TAGGGAATGGCAAGAGTGAGATGGATTGGAATGGGAGAGAAGGATGAGTGGCGGATGGAAGACTAAGGGAGATAAACAGAGAAGCAGAAGATTACCAGAAGGGATAGGGAACGTAATTAAAGATAAACCATGGTAAGAAGGATAATAAGAGGGATGGGAGACAGAGGTGGGGGTGGAGCCGAAGACAATGCGACAACTCCCAAGGGATCAATTAAAGCCCCTTCCCTGTGATTGGGGGCTGCTGACCATGACCCGAAATCACAACAATCACACAGTCGTAACTGGCTCTTGTGTATCACGTTCTCTTCTAGGTAAACCTTGTTTTTATTTTCAATGTGTTTCGGTCTCTTTGCATCTAGGGCTTTGATTTAGTGTGTAATTTGCTGGTTTGTTGTTTTCATTGTTTGTTTCAAATCTTTTCTTTCTAATCTGGGTTTTTGCATTTTGTGATATTAGTTTAACAATAATTATGATACTTGTGACAACAATCATAAAAAAGAGCGGTGGTGATCGACAGTGTCCAAGGTAATATGCGATGTTTAGTAGTATAGTTAAGAGAAACATTACCCATTTAATTATTTTGACATCATGGTAAACCAGACAATCATTCACGCCATCACAACGGAGTTACTGATTCCCATGGTCGCAGTAGAATGCAAAATCCTTGGCATTTCGGTGTGCGTGAACAGGTCAGCGCTAATAAAAGCTAGGAGAGTTCCGCGCTTACGTCTGAGCCATGTCGAAGTAAGCAAAGTCCGAAAGGCTCAGTTTTCCGGATGTTATTGTTTTTGGATGATTTCTCGCAGGCTGGGGGCACTGGATATGGAAAATTATCCTTAAAAGAGACTAGGAAGTGTAGAAGGAATGAATGGCCGCCGCGGAAGAGCTGGGCGCAGCGGTGCATGTTATGAGGTGGCCATCGTCTGTCGTAAACAAACATGGACTTTCACCGATCTTTTGGGCGGGGAATGTCGAAAGAATATGGATAGTCAGCCTTCGCTTTTCCTTAATCTCCAATTTATGACTACGCGACTGTTTCCTCGGACTGACGTCTTGTGTTGACCTAGAAGATTTTGGAGGAAAACTTAAAAAGAACTGCCCGGCAACCTGTTGGTAACCACGAGAACGGAAGGCGTTGACCGTAAAGGAATCCCACAATATTAGCCGAAAACACGCGCAAACGCGGAACATGATACAGACAAAAGGAGGACCAACCACAAACGCCATACACAATGAAGACAAAACTCAAGCGTTTATAAATACATTACCTCTTAAAGGAAATGGAGATGAGACGCAAAACTACATTAATTAAAAATAAATGAAACTATTACTACGAAAGATAATAAGAACACAGGGTCGACATTACAAAAATGGCGAGCTAATTTAACCCAATGACCAGATTGACCCAGTAGACACACAAAAGAGTGCCGTTTTTTTCCACGGTAGAGCAGAAGGAGCAGAAAGGGATGTCGAGAACAAAAGGAAGAAGAGACTAAAGACCGCGGCATGTCTATAACACGAAGCCATAAGTATCAGAGATAAATATAAACTGGAAAGGAAGTCATCTATAAGGAACTGTAGATTGATTTTACTTAAAATTATCAAACTGATTATACTGAAAAGTTTTCTTTTTAAACCATTAATGCAATCCTTTATAAAGTTATCCCTTTATATTGTAAATGTGATTCTTGTATTCGTTGTATTGCTATACGGTC
>NC_051409.1:14403672-14403779 GCF_015228065.2 Penaeus monodon | reverse complement strand
TTTATTCTATTATTAAACACTTACAGGATAATATTAACACATATAAAGCATAAACCAAACCATATCTACGCATATCATACGGAAACTCAAGAATAAAATCCAAGTTA
>NC_051409.1:14403360-14403628 GCF_015228065.2 Penaeus monodon | reverse complement strand
AACACCTACACAATATAGGTATCTGGGTTACACATGAGTTAATCCACCACATACTTTACATGGTTTCATTACCAACAATGTCGCCACGACCCCTCCCGGTCCCCTAAGGATGTCATTCTGCTGATGCTATTAAGGTTTTTATTGTTGGTTTCTCCATTGCTTTTCTTATGTGTGATTTGCCTGTAATTAAGGTTTAATGTCATTTGGGCCAAAAGGAATTATAATCAGTTTATGTATGTTGAAGCAGGTGTGCTGTCTTTGTTCAAAA
>NC_051409.1:14402472-14402828 GCF_015228065.2 Penaeus monodon | reverse complement strand
GCCCGACTGGCCTCCGTCCACAAGCTTCTCCGAGCTATTTTCATACAGTTATTCGGAAATATTTGCACACGTCCGAACACATGCGCCGGATTATGTACTCCGGCGTCGGGGTTCGTCTTTCGCTTCTCTTCCTATTTTTCTATCAGGCGTGAAGATTGACAAAATGTCCTTGGATTATATAGTAGTTTGGGTTTTTGGTGGGACTTAGAATGAAATAAAATAATGAAGATGGGGGTAGGTTTGGCGGATGGATATCAAGAGGTGTTGTTAGCACGTCGGTGAACAACATTGAAAACTGAAAGTGAATGCTGTAAAGCGGCGCCTCTGTTGTTGTCTGAGTACATAAGGGCGGGGAA
>NC_051409.1:14400390-14402437 GCF_015228065.2 Penaeus monodon | reverse complement strand
AGTCATTATCAGGGCCAGACAAAAGGTTACGGAATGTTGCATCACGCAGCTAGTCACGTCACGTCTCCTCTTGTCTTTTGTTGTCCCCTGAAGGCACTGGAGGAATAGAAAGGTCGACGGGGTCTTCATTAGCTCAAATCTCGGCTGTGAAATTGATTGCAACCACCCTCGAAATGGACACCCCTTCGCCGCAGCCAGTATCGTCCTCCGCTCATGTTCTTAGCATCCTCATCAATAACGGGTTGAGAATAGACACGTCTGCAGCGCCTTCGCCTCTGCTGCCAACAGTATCACACCGGCCCCTCCCCCTCCCGCCCCCTTGGGCTTGAGGAGAGAAGGAGGGATGCTGGGAACTCCGCCTCTGGGCGTCCATGTGACTCCTTGCTCCTCACAGCTGTTCTCTTTCTGGTGCTCTCCATCTACCCTGCACTGCCCTTTACTGTGCCTTTGCCTGCCTGTGCATCTCAGTTAGTTGCGTTTCTTGTATCTCCCTTCTTTTCTTGTATTTAACTCTTCATCTCTCCTTTTCTCTCCTTTCACCACTATGCGTCTCTTCTCTTCTTCTCTGATCTCATCATTCTCCTGCACAGTTCTTCTCTTCTCGCATCGCTTCTCCACAGCTCTCGCCTTTTCTGCTTCTGTATATGCCAGTGTTAATGTGAGTTTGAATTCCGTATCTCCTCTCCGTCTGTCCTTCTTTGTTTTATTTATCAGTTTAGCTTTCCACACTCCTTCTTACTTTCCAAGCCCACTCCCACTCCGCCAAGCTTTACAGAACTTACCCTGCAATGTGGGTCACCTTCTGCTCTGGCGACTTGGATCTCTTTGTCTTGCCAGCTCTTGTTTGGGTCGTGACCACCGCGCCCCGTGTTTTTGTCGTGTGATAGAAGCGTCCGGGACTGGGTGCATGTCGGCATCCTTTTCCTCTTTGTTAGTCTGTTTGTTCTTCTCTCTTTATAATCCTCGTGTTTATCTCTCCGACAACTGACCATCTCTGCTTGCTGTGACTCCGAGCTCCTTTCTCACGGGTGGAGTTGATTTTGTCCGGTGTAGTCGCACGTTGGTCTCCTTTTTTGGTCGTTTTTGTAAGTTCCAGACACTTTTCAGCGCTGTAGGCCGAATGTTCGTCATTTATTTGCTGTTGTTCTTAGATTTAATCAGCCTTGTGAGAAACCCTGGCCACTCTAATGGCTTCCTCGACAGTAATTAAATTCTTGTTTTACTCTGCTCTCGTACTTGTTGCCTTCAGTGGTCCTGGCGATCACCTGATGTCTGTGGACACTTGCCTGCCGTCCTTGTAAGCTAATTGCTATTTTTTTCCAGCAAAGTCATTTATACGTTCTGCTGCTTGCATGTTATGCATTAGATTCACTGTCATTACTAGGAACTTCCTTTTCCCTCGTAGTGTGCTTTCTTATTCCTATTATTAGCATTAAAGAACATTTTTTTTAACAAGAAGAATAGTAGTATAGTACAGATGGATAAAAGAGAGTTTATGGCAGATGTGCGATTCCAAAGCAACAGGAGAGAAAAAAGAATATATTAAATGTAAGAAATTAAAAGGCGAAGAAGAGAAATGTAAAGGAAAAGATTCCTGTAGACGGATGTAACGCGAGGAAGTGAAGGAAGGGTGTGGGTCAGCTCAAGCACTCAAGCTCCTTTGTTTTATGCTTGCTCTCTCCTTCCCTTTTTCTCCATTAATGTATTTTCCTTGGGAGGCATTTACATACCGATGGAGTGGGCTTCGTCACCTTAAGCCACTTGTTTTCTGATGCCTAAAGACACTTGATTTTTTTATCGGCTGGAATTTCTGCAAGCGAAGATGAGGTTAGGATTTGTATTTTGAAAAAAAAAAAAAAATCGTGAACAAGTAAAATTGTAGAAGACAGATGGATGGATAATGCAGTGGCAGAAATGGTGAAAATAATGAAATCAAAATTATATTGATTATTTATCGCCATGTTAGTCAAAATAAAAGGATAGAAAGCAGTAACCTTAACGATTATCATCATTAGAATTATCGATAAAATTATTTTAGCAAGTATTT
>NC_051409.1:14399974-14400277 GCF_015228065.2 Penaeus monodon | reverse complement strand
CATACCACAACACCACCAGACAGAAACAGTTATGTAAATATAGACAGAGCAAAGAAAATGAAACGAAATAAAGAAGCCAGACCCAGAGCCAAATGAAACCTCCCCAGCCCGGCGCAGCGACAGAGCGACAGCAGTGACGAAACATCGGAACTCGAGCGCCATCTGGAGCGCCGCTGAACATCGCACGGATTATAATCTGGGCTTAACCTCGCGACCGCAGTTCGGCGCTGGCTGCCGTGGCAAGGCTGGTCGGCGGGACATGTGTCAGTCAGAGTAGCGGGAATGCTGGTCTTCTGGGGCGGT
>NC_051409.1:14399326-14399940 GCF_015228065.2 Penaeus monodon | reverse complement strand
ACACGTTACCGTCTGATGTAGTTCTGAGTAGGTCGATTATGATATCATGATAATGAGTTCATCAGATATACAATGAATATGCCTTTTTCTCCCAGGCTGGAAGTGATACTTCGTTCCAGCCATTAGTTCAAGATTCGGTCTCCATTAGCGCCAGTCTTGCTTCGATCGCACTCGTCATCTCCGCTCGATTAAAGATAATGTAACGATATCCCGTTTCTTATTATACTGTTCGTCAGAGACACTTGCCAAGGTCACCGTTAGTGGCCATAAGAGACATGAATATCTTAGAAGCGAGTTTTGGCTTCTATGAAGGGTGTGACGAGGGTGCTCAGGGTGGGTGTTGGGGCGTAGGTGACTTGATGAGGGCGGGGGAAATTTAACAAGGGTTGTGGTCCAGGTTTCCCTTTCTTTTCAATATATTATTTTGTGACTCGTTGGCGTGGCAGGGAAGCTCAGGATTTGACAAGGGTAAGTAGGGTGTGACAAGGGCGGGGCGAAGATATCAGGGCTTTGGGCGATGTGGAGGCGGTGACAGAGGCATGCAGTGTGAAAAGTGTGGAGGGAGTCGCAAAAAGAAGGGAAAGTGATAGGTGTTAAGCTGTGCTAAGTGTGAT
>NC_051409.1:14398960-14399134 GCF_015228065.2 Penaeus monodon | reverse complement strand
ATACAGTACATTCTTGTGTCTGCAGCTGCAAAGAAATAACGATAATTATTTTTCAACACTGCTTCCCTAACCATAATGAGCAAGTAATGAGCTCCAAAAGATTTAGTGTTTATAAACACCAGGACTGATGCATGTTTCTCATGCGCGGTGCAACGCAAAACAACGGCGTCTTTG
>NC_051409.1:14398508-14398796 GCF_015228065.2 Penaeus monodon | reverse complement strand
GAACCTCAAATGAATTATACAAAATATCTAATACCTTTCTTGAACGCGTTCTTTCATCGCCCCCCCCCCCTCCCCTTCCACACCGCGGCCCTCGTTCTTGCGTCTGACCAACCGGCATTAGCGGCCACACAACCGCGAGAGGTAAGCTGTGCAAGTTACGGAATTCTGCTGACCCGTGAGTAGGGGGGGGGGGGGCAAGGGGATGTTCGAAATGTTCTTGGACGTCGTTTGGGATTCAGGTTCGTAAGGATATGGGAGAGGGATTTTTTTTCTCTTATTATTAGCACT
>NC_051409.1:14397471-14397808 GCF_015228065.2 Penaeus monodon | reverse complement strand
TATTATTATTATTGTCCTTATTTTCATTCATGTTATCAATTCTGCTGGTTTACTTATTTACATATCAATT
The DNA here is from genome assembly GCF_015228065.2 of Penaeus monodon. NCBI lineage: Eukaryota > Metazoa > Arthropoda > Malacostraca > Decapoda > Penaeidae > Penaeus > Penaeus monodon. The sequence continues at coordinate 14,397,738 of NC_051409.1, read as the reverse complement.
TCTTGATCTCATCCTTTTGGATAGAACTTTTCTTTCAAAGATTAGAACTTCAAATCACATTTGAACCGGTCTCTGCATCATTTCCAACGTGTGCTTTTGGCTGCAATTGAAACTACTAGTAGATTTCTTCTTTGCTATGTAAAATGACAGTGTTCGCCTTTTTCTGCCATGATAAGGAATACTTTCTGGCACAGCTGGATGGCTAGAATGCACGCGAATGACAAACACTGATTCAACAGCATGCGGATATGTAGATACGGCAAAAAT
>NC_051409.1:14397264-14397446 GCF_015228065.2 Penaeus monodon | reverse complement strand
AGCTTTATTTACAATCTAATTTTCTCTTCATATATACACCTTACTCTGTTTACCTATCTTCCCGTATCTGTGCATAGATTTAGAGACAAAGCATGATCAATCACTGTTCCAGGTTCTGTAACAATTGACTTATTCGGCCGCGAGAGGTCCGACCCGGTGAATATTCGTACATTCGTACATGG
>NC_051409.1:14396857-14397146 GCF_015228065.2 Penaeus monodon | reverse complement strand
CTGTATTTCTTTTCAATCTTTCCTCCCTCGTGCGTGACCGCCGAGAGCAGCGAGGAAGCCGGTCTTCCTCATCTCTCCTTCGGTTAACCTGTTATTTGCTTCTTCTGTGTGTGCACAGCTGGTATCGAACGCAGTGCTTCCTTGAGCCGTCCACCGCTAGCTCGGATGATGGGGTGACTCTCGTGGGCGGGGTCTAGCCAAGGTACGCTTGTGGGCGTCCAGCCGTATAGTCCATGGAAAGTATGGGTGTGACAGACTAAGGTTTGGGGTCTTGAGTCATCTTGGTACC
>NC_051409.1:14395272-14395375 GCF_015228065.2 Penaeus monodon | reverse complement strand
AAAAGGGAGGAATTTCTAAAAATAAATTTCCCAAGCTGATCTATTATTGTCAATCTGTTAATCTCTATTAGACCTCAGAATTTATATAATTCAGTATGAATAC
>NC_051409.1:14395008-14395236 GCF_015228065.2 Penaeus monodon | reverse complement strand
TCAGTTGATGATTTAGGAAATTTAGAAGTTAAAATTTCAATTTCTTTTCATCCACCATTAATTTGACAGATGCATAAAAATGTCACAGTTGTAGCAGAGCGAGACAAACTCTGTGAAACTTATCGCTGTAGAGTCGCAGGGGGGGAAACGAGAAAGCGGAGAAATAATAGATAAGCAGACGGTAAGGTAAGGTAAATTGTTAAGGCCGTGAGTATATAGATGATAAAG
>NC_051409.1:14394373-14394823 GCF_015228065.2 Penaeus monodon | reverse complement strand
GAAAGGGCAATACTATTTCAGACTCATGCTGTGGTGGACGTCCCGCCCTGATCTTGAGTTAGTCTTAAACATGTGTAGAAAGTGTGAAGCTGAGGGGGAGAATTTACCTTCACAGTGACAACAGACAAATAAGAAGTGTTAACATCTACCTTCATTTCATACACACACACAACTAACGAAAAAAAAAACAAAAAAAGCGAGACCAATCAATGCATCTGTCTTGTCCAGTCATGTTTCCTTGTCATACTGTTTTATTTTCATATTTTCCCTCGATTTTTTCCCGTTATTTAGATCATTTCCATGGGGTCACTTCACGTGTAGAGCAAGAAAACTCGCAGGGGACGGGGAGACATGGTCGAATTCCGCTTGTCCCATTGGTTGTTCCCCCGAGTGACATTTCCCACATGAATGTGTCATTGCATTCATCCGCGGCTTGGCTAACCTTCGCGA
>NC_051409.1:14392630-14394268 GCF_015228065.2 Penaeus monodon | reverse complement strand
ATTTCCACATCAAACGCCTGTCGAAATGGACTGCTTTTCTTCCAAAGTTCAAAGGCGCGTTGTTTTGTTCCTGTACCGTTTTGCTTTATTTCTAAATTATTGGGGACTCTTCGTTACCTAGGTGATTGCCGTAATTGAGTGAAAAAAAAACTGAAAGTTAGAGATTTATGATTATCATTAAAGTACAGACATTAACCCAAATAAAGTCTCGGCAGTTGGTGTAGTACGTTCTGCCCGGTTGGATGTGATACGTTTTGCAATGGGTGTGGGATAGATGGTGGGGCCGGCGTCAGCTGTATCCGACCTGTCCAAACGTCCATTCATAGGCGTTCAGTTTACGTCCGAGAAATAGGCCTGGGGATGGCGCCATGTGGTACTGTGGCCTGGCGTCTTCTCCCTTGAGCCGCCCTGCCCCCAGGATAAAACCACACGGGCGTAGCAGGTGGATGGGCGATAGTCCTCGTAATATGGATATGGAAATTTATGGCTTTCATGAATTAAATCGCCGGAGCCACGGGTTGGGTTGAGCGACTTACCTTGCGGGGGGTAATCCTTTTAAGTCTGCCGGATTGCTTTTCGTCATATTCGTGGTTTCGCGAAAATCGCATAGTGTAATGTTTAGCTGATAAAAAGTCTTGGTTTATTATCGTGGTGTGCCTAGAACCCCCCTTCATAAATCCTTATTTGATCACCACTTAATCTCCCCCCCCCCCCCCGCTTGCTGTCTCCCACCATTTAAAACTACGCTCTATTTAGCCGCCTTGTAGCCAGATGTTGACGTTCCTCTAATTTTTCTCCTATATCACTTTTATATCAGAGTTACTTTCTTCGTCAATCATATGTTCAGCTTCTCTCTTCCGGTATTTGTTGCGAAACTCTTTTAGAGAGTTCATACTGCCTCTTGGTGGTCAACGATTTTTAACAAGATAACGCTAATAGGTGAAGTATGGAGGTTTGAGAAGATTTACTTTTCTAATGAGATGGGTTGATTATTTAAGATGCAAATATATCGTTTCCATTTTCAACTTTGGCAGATTGACTAAATATGCTCACACATATAATTATAGCAACACAAAAGTCGGTTCTTTTGTTCGAGCTGTAATATTATATCCCTCAATAGATCTACCAGGTAGTTGAGCCTCAAAGAATCCTTTTTTTTTACATTTGGCGCACGCACTTTTCTTCTAGGAAGTCTGAGTGCAGAAACTTCCCGATTTTGCATATTGCGTTTTAGTCACGCAAAGAAAGAGGGAAACGGGCAACGTTAATGAAAGGGAAAAGGATTACATACGACATATTACCCCTGGGAAACACACTTCTGTTATTCAGAGCCCGAGCCTCTCTATTCTACGGTATATAGGCCATACACCAATTATTCAAATTCCGCAAGATCCAAAAACCACAATAAGATCGGAAATCAGTCCCCGCAGAGGTCGTCCCTCTTGGAAGTGGTCTACGTGGGTCACTACACAATTAGGCGCGGGAATGGCCACTAAGATGATGGGACGCAGGAGACCCACAGTAGTATTGGGGCCGCCATCCATGTGCGCCCGGAAGCACTGGCCATTCCCTTTTCTTCGCCTCACCCTTCCTCTTCCTTGACGTCCTCGCCATCTTTTTCCTCTCATGACTCCTCAT
>NC_051409.1:14392215-14392593 GCF_015228065.2 Penaeus monodon | reverse complement strand
CCTCGTACACTTCTTTTCAATTTTCTCATTATCTCTTGGCATCCTTTTCATTCTCTCTCTCTCTCTCCTTAGCCTCCTCTTCTCCCATTTCCTATTGCTCGTTTTCCTTTTTTTATTGAATAATTAATCTTATTATTTGTTGGCGGTAAAGTTGAAACAATAATTGATAAAGTTTAGTGCGAACAGCTAAATAAAAACTTCTCTATAGGTAATTGTTGTTTTATTAATGCATTGGTGTTTTAGTTCACGCCATTATCATTATTACTGTATGTTTCTATCATTGTTTTCATTATTATTCTCTGTTCAGGTTTTTAAAACTGTTATTAATAGTTTGCTTGTATACTGATTGTTTGTATGTCTTACTCTTATAGTTACACA
>NC_051409.1:14391525-14392126 GCF_015228065.2 Penaeus monodon | reverse complement strand
TACTCATCTAACTTAATTCTCCTGCGCATGAGTAAAGAATACACACCACCCTAGATGACGACCTGCATTTAAGGCAAACACGTTACTTTAGTAGGTTCCAGTGTCTCAGTATGGCGTGACAGCGTGACACTCTGCCCTCAGTGTGACTGTTGCATCACCAGGCGTTACGTAAGGTGCCAGCTGAGGTGTGGAATAACTTACATGAGGCTCAAAGCGCGTAAGTGTCACCCACGCGTATACGCATGTGCTTTCCACTTTCTTGCTCATGCATACCCTTGCAGCGAGAAACATGCATGTATACACCACGACATGCAAAGCCTTTCGAGTTCCCATTTGGCACACGCGCACCGCACAAAAACACACGAGTACCGTAAGTTCTCGCAGAAGGCCTCCGCATTACATGCTCAAGAACCAGTCCCAAGACGCTCTTTTGTCTCCCACATCTTGCCCGCTTTTTGAAAACGGTTTTCCTGGAAGACCAGCCTTTTCTTATCTGTGGGTACTCGCGTTCAGGGTGTCTTATGCACATGAAAGGTTGACTGGCTTCGAACCTGTCAGTTTGACTAAAAGTAGGGAGATACGTGGTTATTTCCAATTGTAA
>NC_051409.1:14391084-14391432 GCF_015228065.2 Penaeus monodon | reverse complement strand
CCCGTTTGGCTGAAACCAGTTATCGTTTCTCCTTGACCCCTTTCATTCACTCACTCTTATTTCTTTACACCGCCCATTTCCTTCCCTCCGATCGCCGGTGAAGGTTTGCTCGCGTGCGCAGTACAGAGGCAATGCATGTTTGATGGCACTTATGGGCGTCCTGTCCACCGGCGACTTTCCCTTCCGCATGTCTGTGAGTTCTAACATTTTCTCTCTTATCTGGCGGTCTCTCTTCCTCCTTTCTCCGCGCATCTTTTGTGATAGCAGGTACTCTGGAAATGACGCTTTGGAGATATATTTAATCTTGAAAAGATTTTATATGTGTAGAAACAAAAGTATGCACATCTG
>NC_051409.1:14389973-14390975 GCF_015228065.2 Penaeus monodon | reverse complement strand
GAGCAGAAACAAAGAAAACGAAGACCACAGACTACAAAAAGACAAGAAAAAGAACAAAAAGAGGGAAAATGAAGAACAAACACTCGAAACACACGGAAACGGATCCCTTAGTGCCGCCTCCGAGGGAAGTCTGACCCAAAATCCCGGATTCCCTCCCGCTTCCCGACCGTCCACGAAGACGACGACCCCCCCCCCACCTCGACCCCTTCCCCACCCGCCCCGCGTCTCTCCTTCCCCACGTTCTTAACTCCCCTCATCCATACCCCCCTTCTACCTCCCCACCGACCCTCCTCCCCACCCCCAACCGCACCCTTACGTCCCAGTCTGCACCTTGCACCGGGCGTGTCCATTATATACTTCTATATGTTCGCCTGTGCTGTGTGTTTAGTTTAGGATTTTATAACGGCATGGGAGACTACAGAATCAACTATCCCAAACTGATGAATTGATGAGTTGGTGAATGAGCTAATGAAGGGATGAATGGATGGACGAGCGATTCCGGGGTCCCGTTAGGTGACTGCTTGACCCATTGTACAAAGCGCCGGCTAAGCGTAGGGTGGCTGCAGAGGGGAAGGGGGAGAGAGAGGGAGGAGAGGTGGGAGAAAGGAGGGAGGGGGAAGGGGAGAGGGGGAGGGTAAATGGGGGAGGGAGGGGGAGAGTGGGGGAAGAAAGGGAGGTGAAGTAGGGGAAGGAAGGGAGTGGGAGAGGAGAAGGAGGGGGATGGAGGACGGGATGGAGAGGAGTGGGGGAAAGGAGGGAGGGGAAGAGAGAGTGGGGGAGTAGGGGAGAAGAACCTTTGACCTCTTTTTTCCATTTCGAGATTTCGTTGTAAATCCTTGGACGATGCTGACTTTCTTCTCTTTAGTCTGGTTTGGTGTGGTTGTCATACGGATGCAATTCGAATGTAATCGTTATTTCTTGCATTTTTTTATCATTCATTGTGTCTCTCTTTCCCTAGTATCTTATTCTCTCTCTGTCTCTGCTGCATATCTCCCCCCCCCC
>NC_051409.1:14389692-14389906 GCF_015228065.2 Penaeus monodon | reverse complement strand
CATCTTTCAACTCTTCCTCTCCACCTACACAGTCGATAAAAAGTACGAGAAGTGGACAAAACAAGCAAACGAGCAACCTCGCGCCGAGCACATGATACAGACTTCGGATAAACTCAGCATCTCCGGTCAGACCGTATGTAGGCCGCAGCCGCTACTTGTCTCCCAGCTAACACACTTCACAGATAACCGCAAATTATCTGTCATTACTATGCAT
>NC_051409.1:14387668-14389167 GCF_015228065.2 Penaeus monodon | reverse complement strand
TGAGTGAGTTCAGACATAATAAAAGTTAATAGATTCTCGAGCATCGAGAATTTCCTGGATATGTATTAACGGTACTTTAACAGGAGAAGAAATCCAGTGTTTTTTAAATGCCATGTCTGCCTTGGCAATTTACGGAGTAGCTGTTCCATTTGAGGAATCCAACAGCAGGAGTAGCATTTTGCGAAGAGCATGTCATCCTCTCGTGTGTTCAGCCCCTGAGTTTCTTATTCACAGAGTGTCTGAGAGCCGTGTGTTTGTTCAGGAATTTCAGGAATATCCGACGTTGGGCAAGATTGTCGCGTCAGTTTCTCGTCCATGCATTCGGGGTACCTTTGGAAATTACCTTCTCGCGTTTTATATCTTGCTGATGTCTGGCTCGTATGCCTTTAGAAACGACTTCAGGGGTGAATTCGAATGCGTCATCATAGAAACGAGGGTCGAGAGATCAGTGTCGTTGATGTGACGTTCGTGGATTTCACTCTTCCTTTTATCTCCTTCGCGAATGTAAGGCTCACACCCTTTCAGCGTTGTTCCATTACGAACCACTATCCTTTTCACTAATCTTGTTTTTGTCTTCTTATTCCCACGCCATTAACTTTTCTCGATTTAGTCTTTTTATCTACCGCCATTCCGACACTTCACGCGCTGTTTCTCATTCAGGCCAGCAAGGAGTGTCCCGCGAATATTTCTCTATTATCAGTAAAAGTATTTTATCTTGCCGTTATCTTCAGTACTTTATTCATATTTATCTTTCATAGTAGTTTTATTTTTGCTTGTCTTTTACAGTTGCTTTAATTTTGCTAATCTTTCACAAAAGCTTTATTCTTGTTTATCTTTCACATCCTCCATCTGCATGCTAAAAATACTGTTTAAGACACAGTCTATACGGCATCTGGCGGTGACATCCATTAATCTTCCATCCCATTTCTCCCACCATCCTCAGGTATATATTAACCCGTCCGTTTCCTCCCTCACTCCAGGTACCTTCCCCTTCCTACCCATTTGCTACCCCTCCACTCCCATCCCCCCATTCCTCTACCTTGGGCATTCCACCTCCTCTCTCCGCCCACAAACACCTCACAGCGCCCGCCCTTGGGCATTTTCCACCTGCCAAGAACACAGACCACCACAGACCACATTTCTCTCTCCTTTCGTGGCGTCACGCGGCAAATGCATTCACACACAAATTATGCATTTCCTCCCTTCCTTCCTTATTGGCGATGCGAGTCCTTCGAACTACCGTTAAACAGGCCGATCGCAGACCCGTTAGATTAAGGCAGTTCATTACGTATGTTCATCACAAGACAGTTAGGACTTAATTGGGGTCAGGTGGGGCGGGGGTTGGGGGGTGTCTCCAGTCTATTCAAAGAGGCGAGAACAGTCACGGGTAAGCAGAGGATCAACAAACATGCTAGACACTTTATTATGCGGGGCGGCCGTTATGGTTAAGCTCTTTGATAGCTTTTGACTCACGTGTATGTTGGCAAGCACTTACTTCG
>NC_051409.1:14386809-14387376 GCF_015228065.2 Penaeus monodon | reverse complement strand
AGCTGTCCGACTCATCGCTGGCTCGTGTTCGCATTGATTATCACGAGCCTTATACTGGAGCACCTTCGCCTTCAACATTTTTGGAGGATATTCCACGCAGCTGCTTCCCCAATTCGCTGTGGAACATGAATTACGTGTTTCCATATTTAGTCGTAAAAAAGTTAGAAACAGAAGATTTGCTTTCACTTTTTTGAGAAATATATTCATCAACACACATGCCCCACTTTTTTCGGTTTCTTTCTTTATTTTCTTTAGATCTCTCAAGGCAAGAGTTCAAGAAACAAGTTTCAGGGCATTGCCCTAGTTAGTAGCAATATATTCACACGAACACGAAGCTCTTTTTTAATATTGCTTTCTCGATATTATCTCTGTCTTTTTAGATTTCCAGAAGATAGACCTTAATGATAGTTTGGATTAAATCTGTACGCTGCCTATGATGGCATCGCGCTTTAACAGTGGTCGACTTTGTTAAAATTTGTCGTAAGTCACTCTAAATTGCATGAGGAAAGAAACATGGAAGATGTAAAGAATGAATATGAATGGAGGGGGTATTGGGAGCGAGATAAG
>NC_051409.1:14384297-14385864 GCF_015228065.2 Penaeus monodon | reverse complement strand
ATTATCCCCTTTTAGCACTTCTTCCCTTGCGCGGAATGGACATGAAAATATGAGATTTAGAACTGCACAAACCCCGCACTTTTCGCACATTACCGCGGCGCGAGTCATGAAACACACTTGTAAACGGGCAAGTGAATCGCCTGCCGGAAAATATCCCCGATAAATGATAACGAAAACGTCATTAAGAAAAGACGATTGGAAATCTTTCCCCAGCACCTCCCCCCCTCCTCTGAAATTCTGTTGACGTGCTTGTAGTGACTTCCGGTGATGGTAATGCCTGGGAACCGTACGGAGGTGGTCGTACCAAGGAAGCTGCTCGACCACCTGTTGCGTCTCGGCTCGCGCGTCGGCTTTTTACAGCTGGTGTGTTATCGGTTTGTGCAGCTGAAGATGAATGCTTCTTTAACGGGTTGTTCGACTCGTGAATATTACAACCATGTTTTTTTTTTTCACAGCGGGCACTATTGATTTTCGTAGGCTCATCCTACGGCCATTGCCATACAAACTCTATTCTAACAGATAAACTTTCCCAAAGGTTGGTGTACAGATGGCACATTACTTCTGCTAAAACGGTGTATGATTGTCCCAGGCAGGTGATCGCCACCCAATAACAGCTTTGTGCGTATTATATGTGAATATGATGTACATGACTTGTCAATATGATTGCTTATTACCTCTTGTTGGAAGATACCTTACCAAGATTACTGGGAAGCATAACATAGTGAAATCCAAGCGGAAAGGACGATAAAAACATTTCCACGCCGTCATTCGATGCTGAAAATACTATTCGATGTTATTTTGACATTCCAACATCGACATAAACAGCGTAATTCCGTCGGCCTTATTCCCACGTGGCGTGATAAACTGAAGTCGTGCAGCAATAATGGCTGAAGGTGTAATGAGATGATCAGGCGATCAATATTCCGAAGGAGTTGTTGAGCTTAAGAAAACATCGCCGGGACCTCCATCTGGCAAGAGTAACGGTAACCTTAGTTGCCGGATACTTACTTACTGCTGCATTGTATTTCACGGTTTAATTGCGCCGATCCTTCTGTCATTATAGACTTATCATTCTTAAGACATGAAGCATGAAAATATCGTAAACCCACAAGATTGATTTCTTGACCGTCATGCAAGGAGAAAACCCAAACACAGAAAAAGACACATGGAAACTGTACGATCCAGGATTGCTACCTCAAACGGTCAACGTCCCGGTGGAAGTAATCTACGGAACTATTTGTGGAATTTTATTTTACCCCAAATACTAAAAAAAGTTCCTCTTTATAGAACAAAAAACGCGTTGCGAGCCACTCCCACCTGCTTCCGATGAAAACAAATTACATCTTTTGTTTAAGACACCTGTGGCGAAAGCGGCCTTGGCGATGTCATGTCTCGGAGATTGAGCAAGAACTCTTGATGTGCCAAGCTAGAGTGAAGCTATTACTTTGTGATAACCTGCTGCAGATTTTATCCTTGGCCTTGACTTCAATATGAACCGTCTCTTATACATTTTTCTGCCATTTTTAAGGGTTGTATATTCAGTGATGACATTTTGATATGTATGTGC
>NC_051409.1:14383777-14384003 GCF_015228065.2 Penaeus monodon | reverse complement strand
ACATGACTGAGACAACTTGCCAAACCCAATCGGAAATCGAGCTTAGACCTTTAAAACAATAAACGTCACACCATTATGCATAAGGGCGCTATTAGAATGCCTGGACCGGAAAAAAGAGAGCAACGGTTACTAACAGTTGCTAACCTTGTGTCGTTTTCTTTTGCCGATCCATGATTTATTTATAGATGAAAGGGCGCAGATTTAGACAAAGCATGATCAATCACTG
>NC_051409.1:14383085-14383329 GCF_015228065.2 Penaeus monodon | reverse complement strand
GCGGTTGAATCCCCGTCTAAAGAATGAATTTGTCTTAGGAAGGAAAGTGGTGCCCTTCGGTATTATTGTAGTTTGATTACGGAAAACACATGGAGAAGGTGAGGTGACGGTGTCTAGTGACATTGGCCTGGCTGCGAAGTGATCTTACTGCATTTTTCATTTTTTGAAGTTTGATGTTTATTTTGAAACTCCTGTCACCTTTTCCCGTTCCGTTATTGATATAGTTACTGGCTTTGTGTCACTG
>NC_051409.1:14382803-14383013 GCF_015228065.2 Penaeus monodon | reverse complement strand
ACTCGTTTCGTTTATTGTACATGCCCAATCGGCCTTTCGGGCACAATTGGTTGCAGATCAATAATAATGAAAATATACTACAAAAATATGACTAAAATGATATTTTAGATCTTTGACAGATGTCTCCTGTATTGCCAATGCAAGTTCGCAATACTTTATACATCTGTGATTTAATACTACCCTTAGAGTGACATAAATAGCGGTGTAGTG
>NC_051409.1:14382128-14382776 GCF_015228065.2 Penaeus monodon | reverse complement strand
ACATATCACACTGCCTTCCAGAAAATGGCAATACATTAATATCAGGGATGGGCAACTGCTTCACCAATGTTAACATTCCCGGCACAATGGCATAACCATTTTCGCCAAAGTTACCCAAACTTGCGAAATCGAACGCAGTCGAATGTGAAGTCTAATTGGGAAACTATATATGCAACTTGTCATCTGTATTATGCATTTATTGCCTATTGATCTTCCTTCAGTTTTGAACCATACATTGTTGAGAATCTTATCAACCTGACATTTGTTTCTAGAAATTAAGTAATGTCACTAGAAACAAGTGTCAATATGAAAAGTATACCATTTATTCGACTAAGATCATCCTACCATACATACTTTCCCTAAATTATCTCATGTTTCGTTATCGTTGCCTCATCTTATCTCAGCTTCTTGCCACAGCTCGGACTCGGTCAGTGTTACCAAAACTGACTCTTTTTCTCTCTCCCTTCACAGCATGGGATCACCGAGTAGACCCTTAGACATGGGCGATCCCTGCACTCCAATGGCTTGGCAACAGCGCGACCTGAACTATCACCAGAGCGGTTATCAAGACAGATACGGACCAGGTAGCGTTTGGGTTTCAATTTCATCCAGTGCTTGTGAAATATGTGGAAATCAGAATTAAAATGA
>NC_051409.1:14381943-14382046 GCF_015228065.2 Penaeus monodon | reverse complement strand
CCCCTTCCGCTGCAGTCTAGCATTGATTTACATATTTTGTGTGGATGAGATAATTAATTAACAAACAACGCATGCGCGCACAATTTGTTCAAAATAAATCCTC
>NC_051409.1:14379461-14381319 GCF_015228065.2 Penaeus monodon | reverse complement strand
CTCTACCTCCTTGCCTAACCCCTTCCCTCCCGCAGGCGCCGTGGGCGGAGGCAGCAGCCGCGCCGGCCCGCCCTCCACCAGCGACCGCCTCAGCCATCGTACCGACAAGTCATGGCGGACGCACCGAGACTCGCGGGACTCCGGCCAGCCCAACCTGGTACCCTACCACGGGGGCTACCACCACAGCCCGGGCACGCAGTACTCCAGCGGGCCGCCCGGGCACTACCCGCCCTCGCGCCCGTCCTATTCCAGCGGGCGCCCCCCCTCGCGGCCGCACTCGCCATCGGGCACCACCTCCTCGTCCTCTTCTTCCTCGTCGACGTCCACTGAAGAAGAGAGCGAGCGGGCTGCAGGACACGGGATTCCCGATGGCGCTATGCCGCCAATGCCACACCCGATCTATGGGTATGGCGGGTACTACCCCGGCTACCACCCTGGCCCTCCCGGACCTCCCGGCCCCCCAGGCCCGCCAGGAGCCCACGGCTACCCCGGCACTTTGAAATCCGCGCGCTCAGTGCCTGCCTTAGCCATGGCCACCTGGGACGGCGAGCCCTGCCCCGTCCATGGCGGCCCCCTCTCCTTTCCTGGCCCCATGCCGCCCCCTGGCTACCCGACCATGATGCCCCCGGGCCCCCTCTCGCTGCCCCCGCCCCCTGGCATGACACGCCGCGTGAACTCCATCTACGACATGCGCATTACGTCGCCCCTGCCAGGGCCCATCTACGGCACACTGCCCGCCAGGACACTGCCTGCCGACCGTAGGAGCATAGCCGGCTCCACCATCCTAGGGCCTGCTGCCCCCGGCGCCCCCCCTGGCATACCGACCCATCTTCTGCCACCCATGGCCCGCCCGCGCCCCCTGGTTGTTGATGAGAAGGGCAACCCTGAGCCCCTGCCGGTGAGGCATGTGTCGGAAAAGAACGGATCTCTGCCTCCCGGCGTGTCGGCCAAGGTGGCGGCTTCCGTCCACTCGGAGGAGGAGAAGAACATGAAGGGCGTGTGCTGCCGCGGTGGAGCCTGCGTGGCCTGGGTCATTCTCGCCGTGGTGTGCCTGGGCATTCTCCTGGCGGTCATGCTGAGGTTCATCTTATAAAACTTTCGGACGAGGGGGGTCGAGGTTGCGTCAAGATCCCATTGCAATAGTTCACAAGCAGATGATTCCGCACCAAGAAACACACGGTGCTCTGCGGGGGAGGACCCAGAAGTGGGAGGGTAATATCTAGTGTAAGAAAGTACCAAGGCCCCAGAGCTGCTAATGTTTATGTACTATAACTGTATCATACACAACAGGTCAGACTTAAAACCCACGTAAGACACGTAGAAATTAGGCATGGGAGATCATTGTAATTTTGCAAGTACAAAAGACCTTTGATTATATTTCCTCTGCCTCCATCCAATAATTCATACATATTGTCATTATGAAGGTGCTAATCTTTAGATGACTGTACAGATTGTGTAATTCTAAATGTAATTCTGATGCCTACAGAGATGTACGTCTCTCATGCACGTATTCTCCCTGGCGTTGATTTGAGAAATGAGCAAAACTAAATTTGCTCTGGTCTATAGGTAAAGTGTTACCTTTTGTAAAATAATTTTTGTATTACTCTTTGACGTTTTGTATTTTGTATAAATCTTGATGAATGCATTATTAACATATATGTAAAATGTACATACATGGTTGAAACTCCTACACGGTACACCATAGCTATCCTAGTTCTGCAAACTTGCAGGCATTTTGTAAATATTTTATTTTGTATTGTGGCATTACAGGTTATATATTAATGTTTTTTCCATCTAAGGTGCTGGGAACTTAAAATGTAAGACACTGTACATATATCGGGAAAAAAACATTAAAAAA
>NC_051409.1:14379348-14379434 GCF_015228065.2 Penaeus monodon | reverse complement strand
GCCTCTGTTATATACTGTACCTATTTGTAAATTGTAATTCGTCCCAAGTGCAATATTATAGCATTTATTTATCCTTGTCACTCTAT
>NC_051409.1:14378831-14378923 GCF_015228065.2 Penaeus monodon | reverse complement strand
ACAAAATAAGTTCAGGAACAAAGAATCTACTCAGCTATAAGAAGAAAAAAGCGCTCTCTAGCAAAAAATACCAATTTTTTTTTAGTCAGCTG
>NC_051409.1:14377441-14377755 GCF_015228065.2 Penaeus monodon | reverse complement strand
ATAGGTTTTGTAGCTCCAAAACCCTCTCTTGGCCAAGCCACTGTGCATATTTATGCTCGTGACACAATTTTAATCATTCAATAATTTGTTTATGGTTTGAATGATCCTTATATATAGTAATTAATGTTCTGTGTAACTTAGTAATTGCTAATTATTCACGGAATTGATACTGTGTCATTCTGCCTTTCTAGTAACATCTGTTTGATAGTGATAAAAAATATTTCCCCTGAAGTATCTTGTTATCTATGAAGATAATAAAACTCTACGGTGTATGGATAAGCTCTTTTAATTTTGTTAATCTTAATTATGGACAC
>NC_051409.1:14375815-14377374 GCF_015228065.2 Penaeus monodon | reverse complement strand
TTTGATGTCTACAATAACAAGATTGAGCTCTCACAATTATTATTTTTTAAAAGCTGATTTGCCATATGCGCCAAATGGTGGGTGGCCGAATCAGTGGTTGTTTTATTATATCTATTAATAAGTAAATTAATAGAAAGGTATGCATTCGTAATGCAAGGAAAAGAAAAAAAATCAAAAGAATTGACTTGGAAAATAACTGGAATTGTAACGATTTTCATCAGATGGAAATAATAAAGCAATACTGCAGTAACAACAACATTGGTAGTAGAAATAGATAACAGACATTCCATAGCAGTTGAGGACATTGGCAGTCTTGAGTAAATATTTTTTCAGTCTCTGACATAATTTCAGAGAGCACAAATTGGAATAAAAGAAAAGCTAATTAAATAAATTAGTGTTCATAATTTATTGCATGAGCAAAAAAAAATATTTTCAGTTGGGCAAGAGGTAAAGTTGCAGAAATCAGTATCCATGGAAAATTCTGTCTTTTTTGAATTATCGATATTGTAGTGATTATTATCATTTTAATTCTACGAGTCAATTATGGTGATGATTTTATTATAATAACTGTCATAAATAGCATATAGCCATTTCCTGTAAATATTGGTAAATTACCCCTATGCAGTGCTAAATGGCTTGATGGATATTTGTTGGTAACTTTTTCATTTTCAGGTCACACTTATTAGTTTTAGCCTCTAATTCCTTTTCTTGAACATATACAGCAAAATTACTATTTGATCACACCAAAAGGTACAAAAACATATAGTAAAATAGAGGATTTTTATTTTTATCTCCCAGACAATTTTATATACATAAGAATTCAAGACTCTTGAATTGTCCATAAAATAAATCTAAATGCTCACCAATATACAATTCTGAAATAGCTGAAACATTCTGTACTAACTGTTTCTTGATTTTCTATGGCTATATTATAAATGCATAGCCTATACTCTATGTATCATAAAACCATTTAGATTATAATAATGCCATGTTATAAGTAACTCCTTTGCTAATTTCAGGATACAATTTGAAGAATAATTAAAAGTCACTATAAAATTTTTCATCATTACCACTGTATCTATAACAAAACTGTACATAATATCAAGGAACTACATTGCAGTTTGAAGAAATATACAATGAGTTATAATTTACTATATGAAATAAATATACATCAATAACATAATTCCTACCTACTGGCACAACACAGAAATATACTATCACAACATCAGTGTTGTTATAACTTGGTTTTCTGCTGGTCACTCTTCTCTGGACTCTGTGGCTGAGGCTGTTCCTCACCTTCTGCCTCTACACTGGTGTTTCCATTGCCATCAGTGTTATTGTTGGCCTCTAACTGCTGCTGCCACATGTTGCTATACACTCCACTTCTATTTATCAGATCATCATGGCTGGAATGAAGTATTAATGATAATTATTACAATTGTGATTCTTAGTTATGATATGCTTATTAGCTAATAATCTATTGTATTTCTTTGATTAAGTCAATACACTTGATTTTATACTCTAGTAAACCATTTCTATTATCTAAATTAATTCTACAA
>NC_051409.1:14374502-14374914 GCF_015228065.2 Penaeus monodon | reverse complement strand
GAAAACCCAAATATCCTGCAGCTATGGGTTAAAGATTGTTCTAAACAATATAAACACACATTACTGAAAAGAAAAATAAGACAAAAGTTCAAGCTCTACAAGTCCATCATTTGTGTACTTCATTAGAACCAATACAAACAGTACAATTGAATTCCAACTCACCTTCCTCGTTCTACAATCTCCCCATCTTGCAGAACTAGAATTGTGTTCGCATGAATTATGGTGGACAGGCGATGGGCAACAATAATCACTGTTCGGTCAGTACAAACTTTTTGTATTGCAGCCTGAAAAATTTGAAGTTGAGTAGGCACAAGAAATTTTACAATATTCAAATATTTACACATTTGCCTCATGAATACCTTAATCCCTAAGAAAAGAGGAAATGCATTTGTCAAAGTCTTAAGTTCTTATG
>NC_051409.1:14372262-14374457 GCF_015228065.2 Penaeus monodon | reverse complement strand
TCCTGAAAAAAATTTAGTATATAGTTCAGACATATAAAAAATATTAACAGTTTGGTTTATGAAAGCCACCTACAATTTTACACAGGTATTTAAAGCTAAAAGAATAATACTATCACACCTGGATATTCCTTTCTGTTTGTGTATCAAGTGCACTTGTAGCTTCATCCAGCAAAATGAAAGCTGGGTTCTTCAACAAGGTCCTTGCTATAGCCACACGCTGCTTTTCACCTCCACTAAGCTTGAGGCCTCTCTCTCCTACCTGGATGACAAAAATAGTCTTGATCTCTCCAACAGATATTGGTCAAGTACTTTTGTTAGCAATGATAGAAGTGCATGTTTGAAAGCATAATTTTGGATACTAATAGATTTTTTCTCCCAGCTCAATGAAATGATGATTTTACATTCTTATAACAGGTTATTTACTGGACACAGTTTACTAACCTTTGTGTCAAACTTATCAGGAAAAGTGAGAATCTTGTCATGTATGTCAGCATTTTTGGCTGCTTCTTTCACTTCAGTGTCTGTTGCAGTTACTTTGCCATAATGGATGTTATAGCTTAAAAATAAAAATAAGTTAAAGAAATAAAAAATGTACTCTTTTAATCACAATATTAATTTCAAGTATAAATGTTCACTAACATAGGTATTATCAAAAATATATACTTACAAAATAGTATCATTGAACAGTACAGTGTCTTGAGGTACAACTCCAATTGCCTGCCGCACAGATTTTTGTGTATAGTCCTTTACATTTTTTCCATCAATGGTTATAAATCCACCTGTGACATCATAAAACCGGAACAAAAGTCGAATGATTGTGCTCTTACCGCTGCCTGTTGGTCCAACCTGTGTTTGAAAAGTTAACATTTTATAACTGACTATGATACAATTACATTTTTATATGCAGAAAACATCTCATTCACATTCCACATGGTATTTTTCATAAATGACTACTCACAATAGCAACTGTTTTTCCGGGCTCCACAAGGAAAGAGATACTTTTCAAAATAGGTCTGTCAGGACTATAATGGAATGAAACATCCTTGAATTCAATTCTGCCTTGTGGTAATACCATGATGTCTGCATCCGGCTGTTGATGAATGCAAAGCAGATTTAATTATGGCTACCATTGTGTCTGAATATTTGTCTCCTCTGTAAATGAGTCTGGAATATCTTCAGATATAACAACTATTAAGATGCATTATTTATTTTAAGTAATTTGTGTGATGTTTGCTACTACAAAATATGCATTAGGTAAACAACTTACTTTGTCCAAAATCTCTTGCTTTTCTTCTAGCAAGTCGAACATATTCTCCATATCCACAAAATTTTGCTGAATCATACGATAATAGGTTCCGAACCAGTTAAGAGGTGTATACAGCTGCATGATGTAGGATGAAAAGAGAACGTAGTCTCCAACAGTCAGGCCTTTGTCCTTTGCCACCATCCAGGCACACAGCATAGATCCAGCCAAGAGGCCTCCATTAATTACAAAATTCTGAATTGTGTTCAGGAAGCACAGAGAAGCATTACTCTTCCACTCCTCAACCTAAAAGTGGGAAAATATGAAAAGCAAATAATTTATTAATGTTGACATGTAAGAATTCTCCTGCATTTAGTCTTACTAATACATAAATCTAATCTACAGTCTTGCATTTTAGAAGAAAACTCAGGTAAGAAAGACTGTAAGATATAAGTTTTGTATATAATCAAGAGCAAAAATTAAGAATACTCAAGATGTTACACTGATGTTTGACTTGAATTTAGAAGAAACAAGCAACTCCTCTTTTTCAAGAGAGAAGTAAACCAAAGAAATATTTTTAAAAATAATAATATTGCTTTGTATTTATTTTAATATATGCAAACAAAATAACTAAAATGTATAATTCAATTCTGTATGAATATTTGAAATACAATAATCAAGTCTTAGCACAATATATAAACATAATCTGGTTATCTTACCTGGTAACTCAGTACAGCTTCCTTATACCTGTTTACTTCATAGTCTTCAGCACCATAATATTTCACAGTTTCAAAGTTGAGAAGAGAGTCTACACCTCGAGCTCTTTGCTCATTATCTGCTAAATTCATGTTACGTCTGTACTTTGTCCTCCATTCAGTCATAATGATCGTGATAACTGTCAAGAAAACATGAAAAGAATGTAGTAGGATCTTCACAAAATAGGGGCTGTTAG
>NC_051409.1:14372124-14372202 GCF_015228065.2 Penaeus monodon | reverse complement strand
CATATGCATGTGGCTTACAGCAGTGGACCCTGACAGGAGAATGTGTGCCCCTTCACTCCTTTAACTGACTGGATTCAA
>NC_051409.1:14371044-14371671 GCF_015228065.2 Penaeus monodon | reverse complement strand
TTTACGTGTGTATATATATATTTTTTTTCAGGTGCCCTAAGACTAAGAAAGTCTTAGGGCACCTTGTTACTGATATCCTTAATCAATGTAAAACACTTGTTAAAAAATCCTTAGGAAAGATTCTTGAAATGCTAAAAATCCCCAATAAAAGAGTTCTGCTCCCATTAGACCCCAGACCTTACTGCCTTGATGTCCACTTATTATGCATTCCCATTAATGCATAATAATGCATGAAAGACAGCACAAGAACCTGACCAATATTATCCGGTACAAGCAGATTACCTCTGTCAAAGAGGAAAATGTAACATTTAGGGAATGACTGGCAGGTCCTCTGACCTCTAGGCACTTACTTCAAGGTGTCTAGAGTGTAAAACATTACAATTCTTCACCAATAATTGTTCAAAATTACAAAGTAACGTGTTTCTTAAATGATTGCTAAGACTGTATCATTCCCAACTAAAATGCCGGTGCAGAATTTTAGCATGTATAAATGAACTTTCCAGTATGCTTCCTTATCTCCTTCCTATCTTCCTGGTCCCTGTGATATCTTCACCCTTCAACCCAAGGGAGGTAGTGTTATCCCATCTGAGGTCTGTGGTAATAGTAAACAAAATATGATTTTTCCGC
>NC_051409.1:14368246-14370511 GCF_015228065.2 Penaeus monodon | reverse complement strand
GTGTATTTCTGCGTCCTGATTGGAAAACTCTGGCGCTACTCATGTGACGTCATTAAGCTCCACCTTATTTTGACAGCTGAAACTTATGAGGCAGGAAAGTGGTCTGTTTAAGTGTGTTAACATTCTATGTAATTTTACTATATAGGTGTCTTGTACTTCACATTTTTCTTGTATATTGTAATAATTCAGGTGATATATCATACCTCTCAATTCCATTCCCTGAGCCTTGTGATTCCATGCATTGCAAGCACAACAGTTTACCAAATTTATACATTTAACTAAGGCAGGCACCTGAGGCAAGATGCCTACTCGTCAATTTCCTTCCACTTTACATGCAATAACCTTCCTTATAGCCTCATTGCTTCCACCCCAAACTTCAACCTCAGTTCAAACCAGAGTCAGCATACCTTAGCATACCAGTGCAATATGTACATTTTACCATGGACAAAACCATTCTCATCATCCCTTCTACCTAAGGCCATTGTTAATCAACAATTTTTTACTATCAGTCTCTCTTGCTCTGTTCTTTCCTCTTCTGCAAAACTCACTATTGTCATTACAACCCTTACATAGATAATGTTTAGAATAATTAACCTTAATATTTTAGTAACAATAATTAAAATAACCATAATAATGATATTGATCATAATAAATAGAAGGGTAATGGTAATAACAATAGTACAAATCTATGTTAACAATGAAAAAAATGTGATATGAATACACAGAAAAGTAATGAAACTAATAATGATCAATATGATAGCACTGAATATCATAGTGAAATTGAAATACAGAAACAATGAATATTAACAATAATACTATTATGAATATGAGTTATGATAATTATATTGACAATTTTCAACAATACAATTTTTGGAATATATTATTGTGAATTATATTCTTGTAAGAATACAATTAAAAATACTTTAGCATAAGGGAGAAAAGATGGGGAAGAGAGCCAGTGAAAGGAGAGATAAGACATTTTTCTATACACCAATTATGCATCAATGCTGATCTGTTATTGTATAAAGAATTGAAAAGTAAGATATTGGAACTCACCTAAATAAGTTGCCATGGTGACAAACACAATAATACCAAACCAGTAATTGAATGCTGCTGTGAAGTATATGACAGCAACAACGATGTCAATTACTGTAGGCAGAATGCTGAAAACCAAAAACATTGTCATTTATGTATTCACTACAGCTAAAGATTACTGTCTGCTAGTCTATCTTCTTTACAAAATCCTAAATCAAGAGTGAATTTTCTAAGAACTATATTTTCTAGTTCTACAGCCATTATTTGAATATTGTCTTTTTTACATTATAATTACTGTAGTGGCTTTTAATTCAGGTCATAAGCCTTTTCAGCCATATTTACACTACTGAAATTTGAATAAATCAAATTCACTTCCTACAAGAATAGCATGGTGAATTTTCTCTAAATTTCACTCTAATTTCAAGAGCAGATACTCTTTTCAGATCTATGAATACCATATAAGGAAGAATTAGTAACAACAGCATACGGTGATGGTGCTTACTTAAATATAATATACTGCAGAAGGGTATTGATGGAATTTGTGCCACGGTCCATAACCCGTAAAACTTCCCCAGTTTTACGACTCAAATGCCACCTCAGGGACAGATTGTGTAGATGTGAAAACAGTTGAATCTGCAGATAATAGATTACTATGTAATCAGCATGGAAGTTTGAGACATTTATACTAACCTGTAGGATTTTGCACTGGTTTATAAATCACATATCTTGATACTGTCATTATGATCAATATGATTAATAATGACTTTCACACATTGATGAATTTAAAATTGAAGTACAACAATAAAAATTATTTACTTAATACACTCAATATCAAGGAGTTATTTTCCTACAGTTTTATTTTCTCACATTTCCACTATTTCTTTATTTTGTAGTCTGATTGAGGTGGTATTCAATAGCATCAGTGGTTTGTCTACTATATCAATATCATGCCATAACATGAGACAAGAATACCCATTACTTTATTGTAAATACTGTTAAATGTCATAACAAAAAATAAGCAGAGATACATACCTGAACTTCCCTGCTAGTGTACTGCTGGACAGATATCCATAGAAGTGAGCGGAGGTTATTCAGCAGGCCCATACCTCCTGTGCCACCTCCCTGAAGAAACTTTAGGGCGACATAGATGAGGACATATTCCCAGCAGAAATATGGGATCCCACCACTGCCTCCAAGAGCATCAACTGAAATGGATAATAGTGATAATTC
>NC_051409.1:14366593-14367371 GCF_015228065.2 Penaeus monodon | reverse complement strand
CCTCTTGACATGTAAAAGAAGGTTGCAGTTTTTGAGTTTTCTTGCTGTTGACATCAGGTCATGTGACAATATCACGTGATTTTCACGCCATTTCATGTGACAATATCATATGATTTTCTCACCAGTTCACATGATAATATCATGTGTTTTTATGTCTGTCACATGATTTTCCATGCCCTTTCAGCGCACTTGCAGTGGCTATCGAGTTGTTTGGTGGTAGTTACCAGATTCCCGCACTTTTGCTGCGTTACCTCTCACATGATATGACATGGAATATAGAGGCGAGAGCGGACTGGCTGGAAACCTGTGGAAATTCATATAAAGGGTCAAGGAGAGGGCAAGGTAGTTACTCGCCAGCCAAATTTTGCCAAGAATGTCATGCCAGTTTTTTACTGTATGCTCTCACAAGCCAAGGAACTCATCCACCTCAAATCCTTGAGTTTCGAGGAAGAGACAGTGGATGACCCTTGGTCTTTGACCTCCAGGGGTGTTCCTTGCCTGAGGAATGCTCTTGACCTGCATCCGTACCTGTATTGCCGTCCCTCCAATGAGGACATTGATAATAGTGATATTGATGACTACATGCCCCCAAAGAAACTGTCAAGGAATAGTAATCTCTCTGGTAAGATGTCTACCATTCTTTACACCTGGCTCTTTTGACTTATTATTTTGTTTCTACATAGCATCTCAATTTTTTTTAAAACAGAGACCTCATGTTTTTCTTTCATATTTCACAGATGTCGATGTCTCTGATGGTTTCAATGGCGAGCTTCACAAT
>NC_051409.1:14366014-14366166 GCF_015228065.2 Penaeus monodon | reverse complement strand
CCATGGCCAGTGAGCTGGCCTGGGTGGGGGAATCTGCTCACTTTTTCACTCCCTGGAAGAGGAGCTGCAGAGCGCTTTTCAAGCCTGTCAACATAAGGTTACGTTGGATTATGGGGTACTGATGGTAGAACCATATGCCCAACTAACAACTC
>NC_051409.1:14365461-14365717 GCF_015228065.2 Penaeus monodon | reverse complement strand
ACTGACTGATTGAACAAAATAAACATTGTTGGTTTGTGATGAACCAATGGGTGTTGCTGGGCCTTTACCCCTAAGGGAGGAGACAGAATTTGTAAAGTTTAAAATATATTTTTTTTTTATCAATATATCCTCTTAGCTGGAATACCAGCTTAAGGGACAAGATTACCTAGGGCTGACCTGGCACCTAGTATGCTCAAAGGATCAAGAAATGGAAAAGATTGGGTCATTAACATGACACTATTATTATGTACATGAG
>NC_051409.1:14364870-14364940 GCF_015228065.2 Penaeus monodon | reverse complement strand
AGACAAAAGGATGATGCTAATGTAAAATACACTCTTTGGAAGAAATAAAGGTTACTAGAAAAAAAGAAAT
>NC_051409.1:14363877-14364206 GCF_015228065.2 Penaeus monodon | reverse complement strand
TTGTACAGGATTGGCACAAAGACATTGGCCACTCTCCCAGCCAGCAGCAGCACAAAGCAAAAGAAGACGGCCAACTGCAGGAGGTGACTCTTCTTGGGCCACATGAAGGGCAGGAGAATGCGCATCTTTTTCCAAGTATTTCGCCATGTTGAACCCTGACTATTGTTCCTGTTCTGTGACTGTCCTTGCTGTGAGAGAAAAAAAAAAAGTGTGATATTCTGCTTACTAAAAAAATACTAATAAATAAAATATAAACATATCTATGTGAAAAAATAATAACCTCAAACTGTGTCAAAGTTACCATCACATGCTAATATAGTGATGTATTG
>NC_051409.1:14363707-14363839 GCF_015228065.2 Penaeus monodon | reverse complement strand
AGAAGTGACCCAGTTTTTTTTATGGTACCATATGGAACAATAAAGGCTATTTGCTGCCTATTCCAATTTTAATTTTTGGGTGCATGTCTTACTGTCTACTGTATGAAAAGCTGTTAGGAAGATCTGAGTATA
>NC_051409.1:14361995-14363237 GCF_015228065.2 Penaeus monodon | reverse complement strand
ATTACAGATATCTCAAAATTTTAAAATATGGAGGCGATATTAATTTTCATGAGATCCCCAGATGCTGATACACATGCATTATTAAGCTTTATGTAAATTCTGAAATCACACACATCACTATGATAATAGTTTAAAAGATGGACTCCAATTCTGTAAACCTCTAAACTAACAACTTTTCATAGAGAAATCAAAATATATAAATGTTTCATAATCTTATGCAGGTGCATGGAAAAAGAAGTATGTACATAAATACCTTAAAGCTTGAAACATTTACACAAAGTTAAAAATGCAAATTTAAGGTTTGAAGGTATTATTGCATATCAACTTTATATATTTCATACTGTGTCAGTGATGTACGGACTCTTATAATAAAATTGTAAGTTTAAGCAATTGCCTCTTATTTAATATATAGCTTCAAGAACCAATACTGTTTCAATAAGATTACCCATTCCATGACAATTAAATTGATAATGTTGTTATAATATGGACAAAACAATGACATGATTAATATTACAGGACATGGCAACACATATTGAAGCAACAACCAGGAACACTGTAATATGGCAAAGATTTTCCCAGACATGCAAACCTGAAATTTTTTGTAATAATATAGAATCATCAGATATGTAGCAACAAGAATGTCAAACACCAGTAAGAGAAATGAAGCCAGGAAGGTTAAAAAGAACAAAGAATAAAAATGCAGAAGCTCATTCAAAACCTACCATGCCATAGGTGCGAGGATCATAATGCATACCTTGGCGGCCACCTGGACCTCCTCCCCTCATCTCTGCAACTCTTACTTAAAAATGCTTATGAAACCTTGTGGTACAGTGCCTGGACATACCTTTTCTGTTTGGTCATTATTATTTTTGTTTCACTCACATATGTCATATGTCATGCTCCAAAAATGAATAAATAATACTAAAAGAGAAAACCAGTTCTTCTACAAGTTCAGTATCTAAAACTTCAAAAAGCAGTTAATATGGTATACACTGTGTCCTTGTACTATCACTGTGCAGTTAAAGAGATGAGATTACATAAGTAACCTATACCAGTTGAACTGGTGGGAGTATCTATTTTTTATTCAGAGTGCTACTAAGATAAATGCTGCTTATCATTTTTTTCTTCTCATCTGTTGCATGAAGTGCCTAAAATATTCTGATATCATGCGACTTTAATCTAATCTAGTTTTATCAGTAATACTGCATATTATGTCACAGTGTATTCCTCCCACCATGCATG
>NC_051409.1:14360659-14361510 GCF_015228065.2 Penaeus monodon | reverse complement strand
TTTTTGCCTTTATCTATAAGTCCTTGTGTATTATAAAAAAACGATAATATGAATATTGTTTCTTTTGCTTTAATTTGCCTCCCAATGCTATTTCATCTTGCAGAGTGGATAAACGCAGCAAAATATATTTGGAGCAAGAAGGAAGGCTTTTGCATCATTTCCATTTGAGTGTGAAATGTACATAAACAGAAACATTTACATATAACTTTTTAAAAAATGTGTAAAGATATTAAAAGACAAAACAGCTATTTTAAAGAAAGCCTGGAATTTAACAACAAAACCCTTAATACTGATATAAACAATATTCCATATTAGGCAAATGAAACAAAAATATATAATCATAATATAGACCTTACCCTAACTACTGCCTTGAAAAGCAAATAGCAGAACTACTACTATTGATTTTTTTTCCAGAATTTAGTCATCCTCATAGGCTTTCAATTTATCTCTCTCCAGTGAATGAAGATTGATGCATATCTAGGTTCATCCACTAAAAGAATATAATACAACTTCTGACTTGTTATCATGTGGAAGTTTGTGTTAAAATGTGTATATTTTTCTTGCAAGGACTGCTTTTCCTTTGATATGCATATTCCCTTCCAATTGTGGATTAAATTTCATGCTGCTTTGTAAATTACCATAAATCTAGACTACAATTCATAGATGAATGTGTTCTGGTATGGCATATTTGGTTCTTTATAACTCGCCACTTTATTGTCTGCATACCAATACTGTATAGCAAAGTCTTTGCAACTGCTCTTGTAACTATTTATATTGTCTTCTTTTGGAATCTGGTACCATGTAAGAGAAAAAAGGATAATGGAAGAATAGAATGATGAAGACCGGGTTAA
>NC_051409.1:14360455-14360539 GCF_015228065.2 Penaeus monodon | reverse complement strand
CCTGTAATAATAGTGACTGACATGATGATGACAATAATAGATTACAGAAAACATATGATAAATTGTATAAGATGAAAAAGTAGG
>NC_051409.1:14360213-14360421 GCF_015228065.2 Penaeus monodon | reverse complement strand
TACTATTTTTTGTTGATTTTTGAATTGTAAAGGCAAGACGTAACACACTCTTACAACTTAATACATGCTGGGTATGCCTGGCCAAGGTCGTATAATGTTGTAAGGTGTGATAATGCATACCAATGTGCTATGCTGGTCCTGAGCTGTTTTTGAAAAGATTCTGCATCAAAGGAGCATAAAAAGGTAGTGAACTGTGTCTGACTAACTT
>NC_051409.1:14359394-14360018 GCF_015228065.2 Penaeus monodon | reverse complement strand
AGGAACATTCTTGTGACTAGTTTCCATATATCAAATATACTATCTTGGAATGTTATACAAAATGAAAGGATAGTTATAACTAATTTTTCATTTTCCAGTAAAGATAAAACAAATACTCAAGTAATCAATTTAAGATACACGAATATGGAAATTTTAAAACACCTGTCATGTGTTTGCTAGACATATGGCTGAATCTTTTTCTTTTCATCCTCAATCATCGCACTCATCTCTAATTTTTAACGTTAAGTTTCAATTTTCAGAATAAGAGCAAACTTAACCTATAGTAAACACTTGATAAAGAAGACTGTTACAAAACCTCCATCTTTTCTCTCCTGAACCAGAATATTTGAAGGAATGCATGTCCAAAGGTGTTCTCAGACCAAATGCCTGAAATAGTATTTATCAAATATTAAGCTAATATAATTTTTTATCTTTAACATAATAAATGATATGTTTATGCTTAATGCCCTCTATCTCATACAGAATACCTTCATTTTTAAACAACTATACTGCATCTATTCTCATGAATGAAAAAATAGCAACTCAACTTGGCCTCATAAAGTCTCTTTTTCATTCTAATCAGCTGACACATAACCCAATGCCACCAGGAAAATGATGTTCAAA
>NC_051409.1:14358364-14358845 GCF_015228065.2 Penaeus monodon | reverse complement strand
TGGCAACATGAAGTTAACAATGTCTTTACCTTCATATAAGACATGTTTTTTATTAAAACTTCAGTGTTTTGTTGATTCACACACAATTCCTCTCTATATTTGTGTATCATTTGTGGACAGGACCCCTTATTGTTCAAGCCGTTTGTTTGGTTTTTGACCTGGTAACAAGACAGCCTAGTCTAAACAAGTATGGGGTCTATTTACACCTACATGAACCAGATATTAACCTAACAGAGTCAAGTTGGAAAACTGATCTAACAGCCCCTGATCAGGTTGCCACAAAGGCCCATCATACTCAGTTTCACCAGTCACACTCAGGTAAATGGTCTGAGAGTATATGGGGCCCATCAAGCAAAGGAAAGAGAAGTCTTTGGCAATGACTATAGTAAGCAAAGCATCCCTTGCAAGAAAGTCATCCTATACATCGCAGACAAATAATAAAATAGCATGGCTACCTCTCCCCCGATATATATGAATACAC
>NC_051409.1:14358028-14358329 GCF_015228065.2 Penaeus monodon | reverse complement strand
CTCTTTGAAAGGTATGTAAATATTCCATCTTTTTCTAGTCTGATCACAAAAGAAAAAAGAAGAAACAAATAAGGGAGAAAGAATATTGTTAGGCCGTAGAATATATTTATTTTAATTGATAAATCATTCTGATTACATAGTTTTCTAAACTGTTAACGATTTAATGTGTCTGTAAAATATGGAAAATACTCTGTACCACTTTTGTTTGCCACTATCCCGTAAAAGCTAGCTAGGCTTCGAAATAATTCTGAAAATATTATTGAATAACTATCTTACACAAAAGTCTTTATGCTTAACATGC
>NC_051409.1:14356996-14357981 GCF_015228065.2 Penaeus monodon | reverse complement strand
CTGAAAACTGCTTATGAAACAGATATATAGATGGGCTGCTTCTTATAATACTTGACGCCTATCTCCATACTTTTGAAAAAAGTTCAATACTGACAAGCACAGGACATATAAAAGAATAGATTGCTTTACTTATCAGCAGGAAAACAGGCATTGCAGCTTTGACATAATAGTGAGAGAAGGAAAAATAATGATGAAAATCTTGTTTTTTAATAACAAAACAATTTTTAAGTCATCAAAGGCTAAAATATATATTTTACATAATATGAAACTTAAAATATTTGAGCAATTGCTACAGTAAAGAGAAATAAAACCTAACTAGCAGAATATTCAAATCTAAAAAAATATAACACAATATGAATAATACCCAAAAAAGGGGAAAAGGAAAAGAAAAGAAAAAATAAATATATTTTCTAATATATACACATTTCAAAAGAAATTTAGTCTTTTCATTCTAAAATAATGGAGATATTAACTAAAAATAAAGGGGAAACACAAGAAATCTGAAAAAAGAAACTTTGGCCTTCAAAGATAACCCTCTAACATGTATAGGCAACTTCATGGAACAATCCAAAATTAGTTTATATCAAAATGAGTATTTCAAAATTGGAGAGTAATGCATGAAGCATGAATGTTCATTTTTGTGAGGTATAAATACCGTGGAAAGAATATTTACAATTCATAAGGTTTTTATTTTGCAACACATCACATGACTCTAATATCCACTTTTCATTGTAAAAGCATCTTGTTTAATCTACTTTATTTCTCTTATCAAAGAAAAAATTTAAACAAATTACCAACACATCTTGATCACCTTGGAGATGCTATCTCAGTTTTAAAAATTGCTTGATATACAAGATATATATTCATAAATCGCAATGAGGTAAAAATAATTACTCATGCTTACAGTTTCTAAGTAATATTTGAAGAAGGCCAAAGTGTACAAAAAACTGAGATAATTGACTATTAAGGTTAATAGTAATTACTT
>NC_051409.1:14356158-14356317 GCF_015228065.2 Penaeus monodon | reverse complement strand
ATCATTATATGAAAAGGTAAGCCCTGAATTACCTTTCTAAAATAAAAACATGAATATCAACCCTAAGCACCAATACAACCTTCAACCACAAATATTCTGACAAGACAAAATCACAATTCTTTACAGAATGGATGCACTTGCCCCTACGTCCCCAACTCC
>NC_051409.1:14355546-14355915 GCF_015228065.2 Penaeus monodon | reverse complement strand
TAACAAAACTTGTACACTTCCAAGGCAACTTACCATCAACTAAGGGAAATGTTCAAGCTCTATCTTTTCACAAAAGTATGTGTTGAAGCTTTCTTGGCCTTTGCTGGAACATAAGTGTGGAATTTTAATATAACTTATGCTTCAACAATAAAGTAGAATGAACAGAAAGTGGTACTTGTTAAAAGACACCAGAAGTGACTTTCAAAGTGGAACCTTTTTCTTCGCAATGAAACCGACTCTTTTAGAAAAATTCGTAACTTGCTGTGATTTGCAGGAAAGGCCAACAAAATATAGGACGATAGTTCAAGGCCAGTGGCAGATGCACAGGTCTTCTAAACAATTATCCATAAAGCTATTGATCATAAAAAA
>NC_051409.1:14355377-14355491 GCF_015228065.2 Penaeus monodon | reverse complement strand
AAATAGGAAAAGAGTATTCCCTGACATCTAAAATTACCACTATAACATAGCAAACCATACGTGGATATAGAAGCCCGACAGACTAATAATAACAGTTGACTCACAACCGCATTG
>NC_051409.1:14354523-14355345 GCF_015228065.2 Penaeus monodon | reverse complement strand
CCTACTTCCTGAACCCAGATAAACACAAGTAGTTTATTCCTCAGGTAACCTCCACAACAGGCATAAGTCTGTATATTTTTAACTATGAATGCAGAAAACACACACGTAATACTATGTAGAAGATGAATAAATAAAATACTTTTGTTTCCTGCTTATATCTTGGGTCTTTTACGTAAAATTTCGTGTTTGTGAAATCACTCCATCTTCCTTGTCCTCTGCCTCATGTTTACGTAATAACATTTTCTTTCGTTGGGATATGTTTAACAAGTTAATACACTTTTTTTTTTTTTTTAAATCTGTAAGTGCATACAGCATTACTTACTCAGTTGCAAGAAGAGCGTTTTATCAAGCTCGTCGTCCGCGGTATTGCATGGCCTCCTATGGCGGTAATTTCCTAACTGGCAACTCAACGTGTAAATATTAGTTTCCTTTCAGTTATTTTTGTTTTGTCATTGCCTTGAGCATGCTGAACAACCCTTAGAATATATGTAAAAATTTAAATGAATATTTAATTCATAATTAGCATTTGATCTAATACTGATATATGTTATCCAAAGGTAATATATTTTTTTTTATTCAAAATACTACAAAAACGTTTCTTTTTCTTTCGTTTTCGACTTCATTACTATTTTCATTTTATGAAGTTTTAGGTCTTATTGGAATTTAAATTATAAATATGGACTGCAAATGTTTTCAGGTTGGTACCATTATTTCCATAAGCATAGTGGGAATAACCTAAGCCATCCCCTACTTCCGTTTTGTTTCATTTTAGCAATATATATTTATATTAATCATCATCAATTTTACGGTAAGGGTCAATTT
>NC_051409.1:14352819-14353099 GCF_015228065.2 Penaeus monodon | reverse complement strand
AGTAAGTGAATCAGCAAGTGTTTTATGCTGTCACAGTGTGCTCGTGATGATCTTTCCTCATACATATTCATCAATACTCTTTTTTTTATGAACAATTTTACAAATATAGATACAAACGACAAACAAAGTGTTTAAAATGTATAAATGATAAATACTTTGATATTCAATAAACTGAATGCAGTATTAAAATCGTTATTGTCTAGCTATAAATATATATGATTAGTACTATTTTCATACTTTGAATTATGATCAGAAGAAAATGTGATTATCTTTTCATATC
>NC_051409.1:14352536-14352785 GCF_015228065.2 Penaeus monodon | reverse complement strand
CAGGTAGCCAATCACGGTATGATCAATGTTACATTTGTGGACTTCGCTGAGATAATGAAAAACACGTTTCTTCTGCTATTGAAATAACAATACTATTTAAATTAATCTGCAGTGAAACAGAATGGCTCAATTTACCATTGATCCTACGAACACTGGAATAAGTAGTTTTGCAATGATGGAATCCACTGCGTCTTGCGCGAGCGCGCGCATGTGTAAAAATACGAATACAGATTCATCCATCCATCCATC
>NC_051409.1:14351411-14352418 GCF_015228065.2 Penaeus monodon | reverse complement strand
TCGAAACTCTTGTATTATCTTTATCCTCTCAATCTAGCTTAAGTTTTTATTTTTTTTCAATAGCCTTTTAACGATAAGACTGAGTCTTTGTTTCTTTTCTTAGTTTCAAATGTGGCGATGTTCTCGTTTTGCGGATTTCTCCTTTTACCTGTATTTAGAATTTTAACTTTTGAGATTTGGTGACCTTATTTTTAAAGTTTGTTTATCGAGTTCGCTTTTTGGTTTTGTGATTCTTAGATTTCTCCGTAAATTTTAACCTTGGAGAATCTAGTGTTTCTTTTTAAAGTTGTTTTTTGTGTTTATTTTATTGTGATATTCTGATTAACTTCCAATTACTCTTATTGCTATTGTTTCTTTTTACCAAAAATGGACAGCAGAGGTATTTTTGGCATTTTTGTTAAAGAAGATATTTCTAATGCTGAGAGCATACTTATTCATATGAAGGTAAACTCTTCTATTCTGTACTTTTTCTATGTTGATAATATCACAAGGAATAGGAACTGATGATGATTTAGATGAAAACAGTATGGTTTCTGCAGTAATAATTATTACTTCCAGGAAGCTGTGCGGTAAATGAAGTGCTTGGCACATTTTGCCATTCTGAAACAATAGCAAGCTTCAAGGGGTATCTTGCAAGTTTTCTCCGGGTTCCTCTCCAGGTTAGTCCACTACAGTTTCACAAGGTTGTGCGCCTCGTCTTCTCTGAAAGGAGAAACACAAAAGACTGAATATACACACAAGCTTCTTTTAGAGAACCAAGCCTTCGGTGAGTTTCGCAGGAAATGCTTTGGGGGTGAATTGTGGGAATTACTAGATCTTAAATAAATCTCGAATTCTTCTAATTATTTACAATTCATGTTTTTAATGTTGAGAGCATATTGATTTTGCAAATGCGCTACTGATGTAGCGCATTTGTATCTGATGCAGCGCATTTGTATCTATTCAGCATTTTTTCTATGTTAATATCACAAGACATATGGTTCCTGCAGTAATAGTAATTATTCACG
>NC_051409.1:14346960-14347046 GCF_015228065.2 Penaeus monodon | reverse complement strand
GTTTAGACCCCTTTTGGGGGGGAAAATGGGTTTTTGGTGGGGAATATATAGGGGTTGTTGTGTGGGGTTTTTTGGGGTTTTTGGGG
>NC_051409.1:14345931-14346110 GCF_015228065.2 Penaeus monodon | reverse complement strand
GGGAAAAAGTGGGGCTGCTGCAAAAAAAGTCATCTGCTCGGGACGGGAAAGGCCGATGGCAGATGCTGCACCAAAACATGAGACAAAACGCAGCATATTTCTTTTCTCGCTCTTGTTTTGGGTGGGGGGTGGGGGGTTGCTTTTAAATTTTTTTTTTATTACACTTTTTGGAGTGTGTA
>NC_051409.1:14345026-14345370 GCF_015228065.2 Penaeus monodon | reverse complement strand
TGCAGACAATAACAATCTCCACCAAATAAGGGAAAACAATTGCAACTGCATCCTTCCGGGGTATCTGGGAGAAGGGATAAAGTTACTTGATCTGATGAAATGGCAAAATAATGATGTTCAGGTTGCTACCACAGTTGCACAGAATAGCAGCAATTAATGTTCATTGTTCGTCGCCCTTCCCTGAATAATTATTATAAAAAAACACTCAGTCGCATATAAAAGTCTATAGTGAAATGGTTTTAAGCGTCCCTTTCCCGTCCATCATGCATTTTTGGGGGCCCAAACTGACAACATTTCCAGATTTTTCCCAAATTGTATTTCCCCCTATTAGCTTTAGGAGAGAA
>NC_051409.1:14343865-14344662 GCF_015228065.2 Penaeus monodon | reverse complement strand
ATCACTACCATAGCTTAAAGGATAAAAACACACTGCACATCACCCAATTCGTCCCGCTTTTTTTAAGAGGTCATGATAAAAATGATGATAAACAATGATGATTCTGATAAAAACGATAAAACCCTCAGGTAATATAATGATGCGGAAAAATTTTCCATATTATATTTTGTCAAAAATACTTGGACGTTTGTTTTTATTATTTACACTGCTACTGCAGGGTTTTAGAAAACAAATGCCCATTGAATAAAATTTCTAGAAATGACGTTCGAGAAAATTTGCAGCAATAGAGTATCATAATTTCTTATTATATAAGGAGGGGGAAAAAGAAACTAAACAGAAAACACAATAAAGGAGAAAAAAAAAAAGAAAAAAAGAAAAAGAATTGGGAAAAAACATAAAAAAAAAAACATAAAAAACAAAAAGAAAAAAAAAGGAGAAAAAAAGGGGGAAAAAATAAAAAAGACAAAAAGGAAAATTCGACGGGGGAAACGAGAAAGGAAAAAAAAAGAAAGAAGAAGAATAAAAAGAAAAGAAAAAAAAAGTGGGAAACGGCATCAGGAGAGAGAAGGCATTACAAAAAAAATCTCCCGCAAAACTCTCTCTTTCTCTTCCCCCGGGCGAAGGATCGTTCATTACAAAAAAAATTATGGTCGGCGGGGACCCCAGACAAGCGAGAGGGTGATACATCCAAAGTTTAAATGGTTTGTGGAATTTGCATTTCTGACAATTTTGTGGCCCCGGAGACCCAGAGTTCAGATCAGCGACGAATTTCAGCGAACTTCAGAGCATGCTTTTAA
>NC_051409.1:14343367-14343458 GCF_015228065.2 Penaeus monodon | reverse complement strand
GGGTTTTTACTTTCCCAAAAATGCAAATCCCACACTGCTCATGCGCGTGCTACCCACCCACCTAGAATGTTGTTGTGTGTTGCGTGTGTTG
>NC_051409.1:14343090-14343245 GCF_015228065.2 Penaeus monodon | reverse complement strand
GTTTTTTTTTTTTTTAATATTATAATATATTTAATAAGAATATAGAATTATAAGTCCCAAAACCCCCAAAAACCCCCAAAAAACCCCTTTTTAAATTTAATAAATTTTAAAATTAAAAATTATATTGGTTTTGGGGGGGTTTGGGGTTTTTGTTT
>NC_051409.1:14342937-14343055 GCF_015228065.2 Penaeus monodon | reverse complement strand
GGCCCCCCAAAAACTTTTAAAAGTTCCGGGGCCCCGGGCCTTCCCCCTGGCATTGGGCCTTTTTACTCGTTTTCCCCAGCCTAAAGCTTTAATTGGCTGTCCCCCCCCGGGGATTAAA
>NC_051409.1:14342683-14342906 GCF_015228065.2 Penaeus monodon | reverse complement strand
AAATTAATATTTTTAATTTCCCTTTCGGCCAAACCCATTCGGTTTTCCCCAAAAATTGTCCAAACTTAGGGTTTTCCCTAAAAGTTTTTTTGGGTTTGGGGCCCCGGACCAAAAACCCCCCCCAAAAACAATTTTTTATAATTTTTTAAAATATTATTATTTTATTAAATTTTAAATAATTTTAAAGGGTTTTTTGGGGGGGTGGTACAAAAACCAAAAAACC
>NC_051409.1:14341461-14341582 GCF_015228065.2 Penaeus monodon | reverse complement strand
TTTTTCAATATAGTATATTTTACACAAACACATATATTACATATTATACACACAACTACACACATTTTTGTATAATAACGACATAAACAAAAAAATGTAAAAAAATTAAATATAAACAAAA
>NC_051409.1:14341043-14341295 GCF_015228065.2 Penaeus monodon | reverse complement strand
TTTGGCCTTTATCTATTCATAGTATTCTTCAATTTCCAGTGTCAGCGCAAGGAATATCTCAGGAAAATCCGGGAACTAGAAGTAAGCCACAGTTATGTTTCTTGAAATTAGAAAAGGATAATCACTAGCTAAAAGACTAAGCAGTTACAATCTGTTCACTCAAGTCTGGGTGGACAGGAAGTTGTGATTGGTGGGTGACGTGACGGACGCGTCACTGCGGCTACCAGACAGGAATGGCGAACCACAGCTGGA
>NC_051409.1:14340173-14340492 GCF_015228065.2 Penaeus monodon | reverse complement strand
CAGATCGTTATCTTTGTTTCATGTGTGTTGCTATTCTTCATTCTTGTGTTGCCATTCCTTCATTTAACGGTAGGATAAATATAATAATAACAAACATGAAATGAACAGGCCTGTATATACTCATGAATGATGTAAGCAGTAGAAAAGTCGCGTAAGCCATTTGCTTTTCTCTGAAGTATATGGAAGAAATTGGAAACACATCATTAACAAAGGTACGGGAAAGAGAAAACAATAAGCCTATACAGGAAACCGTCAGCTAACATCTATTTACAGAACATACCTTGTTGACTGAGAACACTTGCATGTCGGGTTTACATTC
>NC_051409.1:14339924-14340047 GCF_015228065.2 Penaeus monodon | reverse complement strand
AACCTTTATAATCAGCTTATCTGGTAATTTTACTTATTCAGCCACGGAGATTATTCTAGATCTATACTTTGCGGTCAAGGAATTATACACATTCACCGTCTTTGGTAGACAATGAACTCAAGC
>NC_051409.1:14339356-14339824 GCF_015228065.2 Penaeus monodon | reverse complement strand
TTTAAAAAATAATACCCACCCCCCAAGATGAAAAGACTTTTTACCTTTTTGTACATCCGTCCCAGCAGAGAGAACAGTCGGTTTAAGATGAAGAGAAAGCCAGCAGACTAAGAAGAAGTTTCAACCAAAAGATAAGAGCGGGTTCTGAATGCTGCCAAAATCCTCTGTTGACAGTCATGGGCCTAACTAATACATCAGTATACAAACTTGCCATCCTCCCCTTCATCAGATAGAGTTTATACCTTGTTGTTGATAAACAAGATGAGAAGAGGTCAGCAAACTACACTGATGAAATCGATCATCCAGCCTAAATTAGAGATTCAGAATCCAGCTTTGGCAGAACACACTGTTGACATTTCAGGGTGTATATAACACTCATGTCTCCAGAGGAGCAGAAGTTGGTCCTCTTGAAAGCAAGGTTTGTATTGACTATTGAATTTTATCCATTGAATTAGAATAACATATTTT
>NC_051409.1:14338097-14339321 GCF_015228065.2 Penaeus monodon | reverse complement strand
TAGAGTTATAAGAACAGATTTAAATAGATTTTGAATTGGCCTCTTTCTTGTTTTAGTAATTTCAAATTACTAAAACAAGAAAGAGGCCATTCAAAATCTATTTAAGTCTGTTCTTATAACTCTATTATTTAATTTTTTTATTTATCTAATTTTGTATCTAAAAATAGTAATTCTAATTCAATGGATAAAATTCAATAGTCAATACAAACCTTGCTTTCAAGGAGGACCAACTTCTGCTCCTCTGGAGACATGAGTGTATATACACCCATGAAAATGTCAACAGTGTGTTCTGCCAAAGCTGGATTCTGAATCTCTAATTTAGGCTGGATGATCGATTTCATCAGCTGTAGTTTGCTGACCTCTTCCTCATCTTGTTTATTCAACAACAAGGTATAAACTCTATCTGATGGGAAGGAGGACAAGAGGATGGCAAAGATTTTGTATACTGATGTACTTTTAGTTTCCAAAAAGGCCTCATGACATGTCAGAGTCAGCAGAGCAATATTTTTGGCAGCATGCTCCAAGAACACCTGCTCTTTCTTCTTTTGGTTGGTAATATCTTCCTCCTCTTTCATGTCTATGCTGGCTTTCTTGCTTTCATCTGTAAACCGGACTCCTTCTCTTCTGCTGGTGAACTTGGATGTAGGGTCCCATAAAATGGTAAAGAAGTCTTTCATCTTGGAGAGAGTGGCTTCATTCCCATTCTGTATACAGTTTTCACATTCTGGGATAAAGTTTTTCCTAAACAGCACAAGAAGGTTTCCTATTGCCTCCTGGTCCTCTTCTGTGTGGGATTTCCAGGTCCAAAACCGCAAGATCTCTGACACTTCACGATAAAGGATTGAGGTGCTTAGAGCTGGCGTGTTGCTGAAGGACGACTTGAGTGGCTCTATAATCTGAAAGAAGAATTTCGTTAACACCAGTATTTCCAAAATCCTATATATGAAAAGACATGATTTCTCCAGAAAGTGTTAGATCACTTTTACCTGATATTTCATAAGAATTTCCCAGAGTGAAGCATCGGTTTTATTCATGCTGACATATTTCAAACATTCAAACAGTGCCTTTAGTATGGCATGGATGTCCCTACTGCTGAGAGTCATTCTGTTCTTGTTCAACCTGGGAAACAAAAATTTGAATATTAAGATCCATGGCTACTACATAGACATCTATACTCTAAAACGGCTCCCAACTTGGTGGTCCCTACTAGTGCTCTTTCACAGT
>NC_051409.1:14334876-14337555 GCF_015228065.2 Penaeus monodon | reverse complement strand
AAATTGCTGGGAACCCCTATTTCTGTGGAAAACAAGTAAAATAACAGATTCACAAAAGCAACCAACTATGTTTTAAAATAACTATGTTTGAACTTTATAACATCAAAATGGCAAAAGAGAAAAAATTTTATATATAACTACTGACACAGAGGAGTAATATGATGTAACTTTGAGACATACCCAGTGGACACTGCTCTGAGAAAGTCGACGGTAAAACATTGTTTTGTCTCCTACTGCTTCCTCTGGTATGATGCTTATTATTGGCAACAAATGAGGATAAAGCTCTGCTGCACTTCCTCGGCCACAGTCACGCAGAACAGAGTACAGTCGGTTAAAGGACTGACTTGTTGTTCCCTTCGTTCCAAGTGCCCTAGGAGTATATGAAAAGGGTTTAAAATCACATGAAAATAGTATGCCCATCTACTTTTTGTATAACACCACAAATACAGCCAACAAATTTTTTACTAAAGTAATTGAATATCTTCATATTCACTTTTTTTCCAAAATCTAATTTCCTATGGCCACTGGGAATTGACTAACATATTGGTTTCTAACAGACTTTTTCTTAAGATACCAACACTATTAGAGAAAGAAAAACCAAAAAAATCACCTACTGGTTACATGATACACAAGTGCAAGAAAGCCACCAGATGTGTGATAAACAGCTCCTTCATGGTCATCCAGCGATGGGAGGATGACATGACTCACTTCTTCACTGTAGCATTTTAGGAGACCAGAGTCATACTCGAACATGTTGTTTAACATAGAAAACCAAGCAATGCGTACCTGAAATTCCAAGTTCACAATACCTATGTGACCTTTTTTTTTGGGGGGGGGGAGCAGTTATTTATTTGCTGAGACAAAAGAACTGAGGAAATCAATATAATGCTGTACACTTCAAATTAATTCAAAATAATATGAAACAATAAGAAAATAATAGAAAAGTACTCTGAGACATCATGCTTCAATATAAACAAAGCCTAGTGCCAGGGCAGGCCAATAATTCAAAACCACAGGAATTATTTTCACCATTGAATGCTTGTGTTTTGACATTTTCCAAAATTTGGGATTCTGGATAAGAGGCTGAACCAATGCAATCACATCTGGCTTTTTCTGAGTATTTCTGGTAGTGTAGGTGAGCAGGAGAGAAATGCCTTTCAAGGAACAAACAAGAACATGGATGTATTTGTTCTTCATGTCCTCCTCATCTGTTGTTCTGTGGATGAAGAAAGGGGATGTTAAATGAGAGTGCATTACTGCCTTTATACAATTCTTTTCCATTGAAATGCAAAAGAAAAAATACTATTTTTCAATGCCCTTTATATACTATGCTGCTATAAACTAAAATTCTAGTGATGGTACAATCTTAATGACAAGCAAAATTGAAAAATAATGAGAGTGTACAGAACACAGTATTACACAAGACACTTACTTGGCATCTGATAAGGTCTGTGGTGTCTGAATAAAAAGGTTGTCTTTGATGTGCTCAGCAATTTCCTTCCCGCTGAAAATCATAACTTCTGCTATCTTCTCAGCAGCAAAGACATCCTGCCAGAAATGGGGTTAGCAATTTACAAAGGATCCTAATGAACAGAAGGACAGGGAATGGAATTCTTACTACTATGTTCAGACTTTATCCATATACACTAACTACTGACATCATTACAAGACTACCAAATAGCATGGATTTATTTATGATCTTTGTGAGTATTTGGTGGGAAGTGTTCAAAAGTTCTAGGACATGAATTACAACAGGCATCAGACATTAGAAGGATAAATAAAAGAAAAATAT
Organism: Penaeus monodon; assembly: GCF_015228065.2. Lineage (NCBI taxonomy): Eukaryota > Metazoa > Arthropoda > Malacostraca > Decapoda > Penaeidae > Penaeus > Penaeus monodon. The sequence continues at coordinate 14,335,763 of NC_051409.1, read as the reverse complement.
TTAATCTAACCTGGAGTGCTTTCAGAGCTGCTGAAGAGGCTGCTGGGTGTGGATCTACCATACCCATTACCCACGAAGGCATGATGGAACGGAGATGAGGGGCAAGCTGTTTACCCACTTGTGATACTAGGGCTCCATGAGCAATCTGGGCAGCCTCTCTCACCTGTGGAAAAGTTACAAATTACACAATGAAGATCTATGCAATCCAAGATGTAAAGTCTGCAAGCAATTTACAAGCCTGTTTCAGTATGAATTTCTCAATGAATCCAGCAGGCAGTGGATTTTAAAGTGTACTTACTCTTCTCTCCACATCAATGGTTAACTTTGCATACAATCTAGGCCAAAAGGGAAGAGCTGTCTTGATGGACTCTACATCGCCATTTCCACACAAAGCCTCAAATTCTTGTAATGCCTATTAAAACAAAAAAGACCAATTATTATTAGGACAAGTCATAAAATAATTAATCTTTATTATACAATTTCAAAAAATTATTAATTACAAAGAATAAATTTGCTAAAAAAAAAAATAAATCCTAGTTACTTTTAATCTCTTTTGTAGCTATCACACACACACCTTGATTTTTGTAGTGGCATCCTTTTTGGACATTTTCCGCAGAGCCACTCGGAACTCTGCTGATATTGTACTATCATCAGAAGGACTTCCTTGTAAGGCAGCTGGGACATATCCCAAGTCCTGTAAGGCACTGAAACCCACAAATCCTGTTGCTCCTCCAAGATGTTCTGCCATCCTCCCACTGCTGGAGGGCTGTTGGGAAAGAAGACTTTGGGTTATCGATATTGTGGTTGTTTCTGTGGACTGCAATAATTGAAAAAAGATAGGACATGTTCAGTTGCAGAAAAATTGACCAACTAATATTTATGAGGAC
>NC_051409.1:14334544-14334846 GCF_015228065.2 Penaeus monodon | reverse complement strand
TATTTGTATCCTTTTCTGTATCATATTGATAATATCACCAATCTAATTTTTACTTCTCTACTTCTTATAGAAAAGTACAATGAAAACTTTGCTTCTTTGTCATTATTAGCCTAAAAAGGACCTGTGGTATCCAATGAGGAAAAAAATACAAAATGATTTGTTCTTTATGTAGATGGTAAAGTAAGTCCTGCTGGATGGTGCATCTTCTGAATCTGTCTCTGTCTCTTCTGGCATCCTGCAAGGCAGTCTTTTATTTCTACCAATTAATACTGAAGATGACTGCAGACTCCTTCAATATGACA
>NC_051409.1:14329693-14333249 GCF_015228065.2 Penaeus monodon | reverse complement strand
TTTTCACTTAACCAATGAAGGCTGTAAACCACTCGGCGCAAGGCAGAAAAGTCATGGTCAACAAGAGGGATGCTACATAAAAAAAAAAGTTTAAGGAGCTGTAAGCACCTGGAGCCTGTTGGGCCACACAAAAGTATCTGATAGAAGATCTGAGATATCAAGAAAATCAGAACCAAGACCTCTTCGGGAGCAATTATGTTGCTGCGTAAGTATTAAATTGCGATCCAGAAAATCAAAACCCACACTTGAACTGAAGAGGGCCTCTGTAATAAACATGGATTCGTTTTGCCATACAGTGCGCAATGAGATGGTAGAAGGCGTATACTTCATTAACATCCCCAACAGGACCCAGAATACCAGCTACATAACTGAACAAATCATCATGTATATTTTACCTCTATGTATTCTGTCTTATACCCTTAAGCAGAAATCAAAAAACCCAAGTGTGTTGTCATTGTATTCCCTTCATGTCCATGAATGTTCAAAATGTTTGGTGTTATAAATATTCAGAATACAAAAAAGGTGTTGGATTTGTGTAAACTTACATGTATGCCTTTCAGGGTCTCGAGCATCTTGTGTTTTTGGTATACTATTTATACATGTTTTACATGTGATTGTTGTCAATAAACTGAGCCTGTTCAAGCTTCTCAATGTTGTACAGTTAAGGGTCCCATTCGTTTCAAACAACTCAAGTGCTGGTGGTCCACAAAAATTAAGCTGTATGTAAAATGTTAGTGTACAGATGTGGGTTCTCTTCAAAAACTCCACAAATCTGGTTTGCATGATAAAGTCAAGTAAGAGTATCATGGGTGCTCTGATCCTGGTGAATGGAGTTACACTCATTATCTGGCTTATATACTTGATGAGCATTACCCAATTAAGGGCATCTATGTTATATTGGGTTCTGCATTATTTTCTATTGTTAACATTGGTACTGGAAATAAAGATTCCTTGAATAGAAAGACAGAGAAGATTAAATTATATGAATTGTAGGACTTACTTGTACCATGTTACAAAAGAAGCATCATTTTATTTTTTCTATTGGATACACAGGCTTTTAGGTACTATGGAGAACAAAGGTTTCGATGTACTTTCATCCAAGAAGTGCTTAGTAATTAATGGTTCAATATATACAGACAACAGGATACCAATAAGGAGAGGAAAGTGAAGAGAAGAGTCCTGTATAAAATTTATTACGTTGGTCAGATTTTCATGAAATTCTTTCCTTTTCAATATTGCAGTAGCAGAATAAACAAATATCGATAACAAGGATTCTTCGGTGAAATGGTAGACTATTTCACAGGATTGAGGGGTCCTTCAGGACTTTATGTCCCAGCTGTTCAAGGAGTCCTCTGATATATGATACATATAGCAGATTCCGTATTATGGTAAAATTAAAAGATGCCATACAAATCAAGGTGTGTTGATAGCTAAACAGGATTAAAGTAACTAGATTTATTTTTATTTATTAGCAAATTTATTCTTGTAATTAATATTTTTGAAATTGTATATAAAGATTATTATTTATGATTCTAAAATAATGCTTTTAATGTTTTAATGATTACAGAATACTTTGTTAAATGGATGTAGAGATAAAAAGTTCTATTATAGATTGATATGAAAGTTAACATTATGTGAAGTAGAAGATAAGTACACTTATAAAATTAGTCCATTCTGCCTGCATGATCTATCATTATAAATTCATACTAAAACACCACAATTCTTCCCCAAGACTTTACATCTGGAGCAAGACTCATTAGAGCAAATTTGAACTTTTCCACAGGCGAGAAGCCCCAGATGCCTCATGAGCCCTAGTCACAAGTCAAAACAGCGCCTCCATAGCCTTCCAACATGCCAAGACATATGAGATCCACACCAGCAAGCCCTGTCAGCAGCTTGAACGCACTCCAGAGATTAAATCTATTTGTATTTATCTTTAATGCAGCATTGTAATTCATGTACATAAATTTGAACACTCCACAAATACTCACAAAAATCAAAATAAATCCATGCTATTTATCTTTAATATGTCATATTTTATAGGATACAGATCTGACCATAGTAGAAGCATTAACCATCCCCTTCCTCTGTTCATGGCCTAATGTAAGCAAACCCATTATGCAGGAGCGACTGAAAAAATCAGCAGAAGTTCATGATTTCACGAAAAGGCAAATTGCTGACACATCAAACAAACCTTTTATTCGACACCCACAAGACCTACCAGATGCCAAGCTAGTTCATGGGTAATACGTCTGACACTCTCATTATTTTCAATTTGGTATAAGATGTACCACACTAGATTTTAGAGTATAGAGCATAGTATTCAGGCATTGATTTAAATATTTTTCTTTCATTTACAATGAAAGAATGATGTATAAAGCAGTACTGCACTTTATTTTAAAATCCCGTCTTATCCACTTATTTGAAATTCATTAAAGATGAGAGGATGAATGAACAAATACATCATTTCTGTGTTTGTTCCTAAGGCATTTTAAATCCTGCTCCCTACACTCAGAAATCTCAGAAAAGCCAGAGTGTTGCATTGTTAACAAGCCTTTATCAGAATCAGAAATCTTTGGATAATTCAACACACAGACATCAGATGGAATAATTCTGTGGTTTTGAATTATTGTACCCTGGAATTTGTATATCATGAGCATGATGTCCCCAGAGACTTTTTTACATTTTATTGGTTCATGATTATTTGATTCAATGGAAGATGTAAAAGCATTATAGATTTCCTACAGTCTTTTTCTCAGAAAAAGAGATACTGCTCCCCCAAAAAATAAAGTGTTCACATAGGTATTGTAACTGAATTCAAGCATTGCTTTTTCTATAAACCAAATGGTTAACAGATGTACATTGGTCACTAAAATCTACAGTGAAAATGAGTCATGTAACCCACGTATTCAGAATAGCTGTTTTAAACAATCTGGGTGGCTTCTTCATGTGTATTTTACCCAGTAGGTAGAATTTTCTATTGATTTTCTTATTTTCTATATGTTGATATCTTGAAAAAAGTTGTAGATACTATATTTAGGTCAATCCAGTTTTGGCCAAAGAAATTAGATTTGAAAAAAAAGGCAATAGTGATACTTAATTTAGTAAATTTGTTGGCTTTTATTGTGGTTGATACAAAAAAGCTAGCAGGGCATACTATTTCCTCATGTGATGCTAACTTCATCTACTCTAGGCACTTGTGACGAGACCAAGTGTCTTTAACGGACTTACTTGTTCTGCTGACTGTGCCTGGGTAATCTCACAAGCTTACTCATTGTGCAATAATGCCATACCAGAGGAAGCAGTAGTTTGAAATAACTAATTTTTAAGTCGATTTCACAGAGCATGTATTGGGTATGTCTCAAAGAATACATGCATATTACTTCTTCTGTGTCATGTTATTATATACTTGTTTCCTTTGCCAATTTTGATGTTCTATTGTGTGCTTGGAAACATAGTTAATTTAACATAGTTTTTCTTGAACTAGATCTTACTAGTTTCCACAGACAAAAAGTTCCCAGCATTTTATGTGCTCTTGGTCTGTTTCTGTTTTATC
>NC_051409.1:14326901-14329180 GCF_015228065.2 Penaeus monodon | reverse complement strand
AAAATGCTGGGAACCCCTATTTCTGTGGAAAACAAGTAAAATAACAGATTCACAAAAGCAACTCAACTATGTTAAGATTAACTATGTTTGAACTTTATAACAATCAAAATGGCAAAAGAGAAAAAATTATATATATAACTACTGACACAGAAGGAGTATATATGATGTAATCTTTGAGACATACCCAGTGGACACTGCTCTGAGAAAGTCGACGTAAAACATTGTTTTGTCTCCTACTGCTTCCTCTGGTATGATGCTTATTATTGGCAACAAATGAGGATAAAGCTCTGCTGCACTTCCTCGGCCACAGTCACGCAGAACAGAGTACAGTCGGTTAAAGACTGACTTGTTGTTCCCTTCGTTCCAAAGTGCCTAGGAGTATATGAAGGTTAAGATCACATGAAAATAGTATGCCCATCTACTTTTTTGTATAACACCACAAATACAGCCAACAAATTTTTTACTAAAGTAATTTGAATATCTTCATATTCACTTTTTTCCAAAATCTAATTTCCTATGGCCACTGGAATTGACCTAACATATTGGTTTCTAACAGACTTTTTTCTTAAGATACCAACACTATGAGAGAAAGAAAAACCAAAAAAATCACCTACTGGGTACATGATACACAAGTGCAAGAAAGCCACCCAGATGTGTGATAAAACAGCTCCTTCATGGTCATCCAGCGATGGGAGGATGACATGACTCACTTCTTCACTGTAGCATTTTAGGAGACCAGAGTCATACTCGAACATGTTGTTTAACATAGAAAACCAAGCAATGCGTACCTGAAATTCCAAGTTCACAATACCTATGTGACCTTTTTTTTTGGGGGGGGGGAGCAGTTATTTATTTGCTGAGACAAAAGAACTGAGGAAATCAATATAATGCTGTACACTTCAAATTAATTCAAAATAATATGAAACAATAAAAAAAATAATAGAAAAGTACTCTGAGACATCATGCTTCAATATAAACAAAGCCTAGTGCCAGGGCAGGCCAATAATTCAAAACCACAGGAATTATTTTCACCATTGAATGCTTGTGTTTTGACATTTTCCAAAATTTGGGATTCTGGATAAGAGGCTGAACCAATGCAATCACATCTGGTTTTTTCTGAGTATTTCTGGTAGTGTAGGTGAGCAGGAGAGAAATGCCTTTCAAGGAACAAACAAGAACATGGATGTATTTGTTCTTCATGTCCTCCTCATCTGTTGTTTCTGTGGATGAAGAAAGGGGATGTTAAATGAGAGGCATTACTGCCTTTATACAATTCTTTTCCATTGAAATGCAAAAGAAAAAAAATATTTTCAATGCCCTTTATATACTATGCTGCTATAAACTAAAATTCTAGTGATGGTACAATCTTAATGACAAGCAAAATTGAAAAATAATGAGAGTGTACAGAACACAGTATTACACAAGACACTTACTTGGCATCTGATAAGGTCTGTGGTGTCTGAATAAAAAGGTTGTCTTTGATGTGCTCAGCAATTTCCTTCCCGCTGAAAATCATAACTTCTGCTATCTTCTCAGCAGCAAAGACATCCTGCCAGAAATGGGGTTAGCAATTTACAAAGGATCCTAATGAACAGAAGGACAGGGAATGGAATTCTTACTACTATGTTCAGACTTTATCCATATACACTAACTACTGACATCATTACAAGACTACCAAATAGCATGGATTTATTTATGATCTTTGTGAGTATTTGGTGGGAAGTGTTCAAAAGTTCTAGGACATGAATTACAACAGGCATCAGACATTAGAAGGATAAATAAAAGAAAAATATTTAATCTAACCTGGAGTGCTTTCAGAGCTGCTGAAGAGGCTGCTGGGTGTGGATCTACCATACCCATTACCCATGAAGGCATGATGGAACGGAGATGAGGGGCAAGCTGTTTACCCACTTGTGATACTAGGGCTCCATGAGCAATCTGGGCAGCCTCTCTCACCTGTGGAAAAGTTACAAATTACACAATGAAGATCTATGCAATCCAAGATGTAAAGTCTGCAAGCAATTTACAAGCCTGTTTCAGTATGAATTTCTCAATGAATCCAGCAGGCAGTGGATTTTAAAGTGTACTTACTCTTCTCTCCACATCAATGGTTAACTTTGCATACAATCTAGGCCAAAAGGGAAGAGCTGTCTTGATGGACTCTACATCGCCATTTCCACACAAAGCCTCAAATTCTTGTAATGCCTATTAAAACAAAAAAGACCAATTATTATTAGGACAAGTCATAAAATAATTAATCTTTATTATACAATTTCAAA
>NC_051409.1:14326502-14326861 GCF_015228065.2 Penaeus monodon | reverse complement strand
AAATCCTAGTTACTTTTAATCTCTTTTGTAGCTATCACACACACCCCTTTGATTTTTGTAGTGGCATCCTTTTTGGACATTTTCCGCAGACCCACTCGGAACTCTGCTGATATTGTACTATCATCAGAAAGGACTTCCTTGTAAGGCAGCTGGGACATATCCAAGTCCTGTAAGGCACTGAAACCCACAAATCCTGTTGCTCTCCAAGATGTTCTGCCATCCTCCCACTGCTGGAGGGCTGTTGGGAAAGAAGACTTTGGGTTATCGATATTGTGGTTGTTTCTGTGGACTGCAATAATTGAAAAAAGATAGGACATGTTCAGTTGCAGAAAAATTGACCAACTAATATTTATGAGGAC
>NC_051409.1:14326171-14326472 GCF_015228065.2 Penaeus monodon | reverse complement strand
TATTTGTATCCTTTTCTGTATCATATTGATAATATCACCAATCTAATTTTACTTCTCTACTTCTTATAGAAAAGTACAATGAAAACTTTGCTTCTTTGTCATTATTAGCCTAAAAAGGACCTGTGGTATCCAATGAGGAAAAAAATACAAAATGATTTGTTCTTTATGTAGATGGTAAAGTAAGTCCTGCTGGATGGTGCATCTTCTGAATCTGTCTCTGTCTCTTCTGGCATCCTGCAAGGCAGTCTTTTATTTCTACCAATTAATACTGAAGATGACTGCAGACTCCTTCAATATGACA
>NC_051409.1:14321807-14322849 GCF_015228065.2 Penaeus monodon | reverse complement strand
TTATGAAATGGGAGAAAAACAAGCATAGGTATGTGTATACATGCTAATACATTTTTAAAAAGTTTATTCATGTGAACTTCTCAGATTTGGTATATATCCTCAATGACTTATTCTGAATCATATGCGCAATTAATGTAAATGATGAACTTATTCTAATTCATAGGCATAGTTACACCCGTTTTTTGTGTGTGTGCGCATATGCAAAAGGGAAAAAAAACAATGACTACGCAATTTCCACCCCTTATTGATAACAAATTTCTCACCCATACGCGTGTAGATGTCAATTAACCGTATCTCAGAACATTTACATTATTACTAGAAGAAATATAAGATCTGATATATGTACATAGTGCGCAACCTTTATTAACAAATTTAGCCATAGACGACTAAATTCACTGCGACACTGGGATTTCAAACATTGGCGGGTCTCTGAAAATGAGTGAATCGACGGGGATTCCGCTATGATCTGCGTAAGCACACCGGGTTCAGAGGACTTTTTTCATTGGCGAGAGGGTTTTATTTCTTGGGAGAAGTCACCGCCGGGCGCTGCTCGCAACCTTGTTCTCTCACACGTGTCTCCACATTGTTGTTTTCTTCCCGAACAGGATTAGGCGAGTGCGGCGCATACCACTCTCATAGGAGATGATTCACCGTCATCGCCCTCCTCCAGATTACTAGTTATGTCTATACTGGTGGTGTGTTTTTCTCCTCTCCTTCTAACTCCTCGGAATCGTTCACCAGGGGCGAGAATACACAAACATCATTGGGCGCCCCGACCTAGTACTGAAATAACAGAGACAGGACTCAATTAACATAACAATAAGAAACAAAACCAACTGTTAAGATCTGTTGATATATCAAACAAAGCGAAAAAATGATAGAACAAAGCTCTATTTATTTTTACAATTCTCGCCCATTAAAAAAAATGCACAGATGACAACAAAAAACGATTTACATAGCAAACACACATATTATGGGGAAGTGAAATATGTATATACACTCGAAGAGTCAAACTACATACCTTCTTTATCAAAAGCCTGCA
>NC_051409.1:14319696-14320035 GCF_015228065.2 Penaeus monodon | reverse complement strand
CAACTGCAGATTCCATCACGAGTTATGAAGATTCTACTAGCTGGATGCCTAGTGCACTACAGCTCTGAAGCACCCGGCTTTTAAAGGCCTAGAACTGACCTCCCCCTCCTCCAAAACTGTTCTATGCTAGCCTTTTACACTTTTTACAGAATATTTTCTCGCAACGGCCATTTTACAATTCCTGTACAAGAATTTGATAACCTTTGCGTCACTATATCTGTAATCAGTGTTAGTGAGTATATGTCAGCCCTCGACACGTGATACATACCGAAAATAACAAATGCACCGCATGCTATAGGTGCCTACTTATATCTAGAAAACATTACTACATAGAACTCG
>NC_051409.1:14318877-14319655 GCF_015228065.2 Penaeus monodon | reverse complement strand
GCACAAATGATACTCCTCTTTGCTGAGGAATTGCGAACACATGCCCATGATTTGTAAGCAGTTCATTATGCTCTAATATCTGTTGGCACTCGTCTATCGCCGTCGAAGTAAATGATTCCCTGTCTGTCTCCTCTCTAGAAGAACACAGTATTTGAATTCCGAGGCCGAGACAATTCAACGCTGATTCCAAGAGAATTTTCAACAGCAATTGCATCTTGCAGTTTCTCATCTTGCAAATCCATGACTGCAATCATTCTCCCATATTCAAATCGTTCCCCATCAAGGATATGTTCTTTATCTATGCTAATCGCACTCAGAAAGCTCTAATACAAACCTGAACAATGCAACGGGAATCTAGTGTTTATATTATAAACAGAAACATTATTAACAGACAATTTATTCAGGTCGTAGTGCCCAAAATGCAGCGGATTTAGTGTATAGTCACCAGCGTATGCCTCCATATCAACCATAAACATATAGCTTATCGTAAGTAGTAGATCCTCAATAGTATGTCAATAGAAAGCTGCCTTTGATTTTTAGCTATGACGTAAGTCTTGTAAAGCGTCTTATTAAAAATGTGGCTTAGAGGACTCAGCTGTAAAGATTTGTTATATCGCCTCTCGTGCCGAATCCCTGGGTTTAAGAGTGGTTAAATGTAATTTGGAAGACTTAATCTTTAACTGAGGCTTCATCGCAGACGTGTCTGAATTAATAACAAAGAGGTCGGGAGCAAATTCAAGTCGTAGCCTAATCGAAACATTATCTAGAGGATACATCT
>NC_051409.1:14317832-14318566 GCF_015228065.2 Penaeus monodon | reverse complement strand
GAAGCGATAAACATCTTGCGCAAACACCAACAGAACTTTATATTAGATGATAACGAGATGATAAGAGATTTCTGTATGAACGCCTAATATTAGTTGCAGCTACGAGCCCAACGCTGGTGGGGCCATTTGTTTTGCTCTACTGGAAAACGAATAATTCTGTTTAAAATGGACTTGGCTTTGACTGCTATTATTGTAAGTATAAACACAGATTTTTCATGCTTTCAGCTATATCTTGATGTGTTTAAACAAGCCCAGTTTTTTTTTTATTTGTTTATATCAACAATTATTGACATTGCTATTATTTGTGGGTTACATCTATTTCTAAATAGTAATTCATGTTTCAGATGGCGTCGATTTCCATCGGGTTACAGGTTAGAAAGAGGACTTTTTCAATGATTTTTTTAGATATACCCAAAGGATATTTCCATTCATACGCACATAGACACGCGCGTGGTAACTCCCTGTGAAAATTAGTGGATACACTGTCCACTTTTAAATCTAGACTCTCTCCTGAATATTATTATGGAGAAAAAAATATCTCACATAGTGAATGATAAGTCTGATCATCTTCATATCCTACTCTCGCCCTGTCCACCGAAGTCATAATTTCCTATTGTCTACCTTTTTATGTTTATCTTATCTTGAACGGGTGTGAGTGTTTAACGGTCGAAGCAAAAGGGTCAGGGGGATGGATGGTGGTTTGTTCGTGAATTTTCAGGATGTATATTCCAAGG
>NC_051409.1:14316278-14316678 GCF_015228065.2 Penaeus monodon | reverse complement strand
ATATGATTGATGCAGTGTGTATGTGATTGAAGTTTTCATCTCGATCCGACAAGAATGGTCGTCCAGTGAAGTCAGGCATCTCTGCACGGACGGAGTTTTGTGTTGCGAGTTTGACCAACCAGTTGTCCTGGCTTCTCGCAAAAGTTTTGGTTTACTCCAGTGATCAATTGTCTACGATAGATGAATAATTAAACATAGGAACTTCTGGTGAGTTTCTTCAGTAGCATGCCAAGTTTGACAATCTGTAATTCCAGTTCAGCCTTACAGAATGAGTCGAAAAAAGTGAAATTAAACGAGAAAACACGCTGGTTCACTATCTGTTATTAGAACAGCAATTGTCTCTAAAGCATATATCTTCAGGTATCAAGGCAGACAATAAATAGCCTGAAAAGGCTGCTGC
>NC_051409.1:14315140-14315554 GCF_015228065.2 Penaeus monodon | reverse complement strand
TATATTCTAGTGTATTCATGTCAGATGCGTCGATTTCCATCGGGTTACAGGTTAGAAAGAGGACTTTTTGAATGATTTTTTTAGATATACCCAAAGGATATTTCCATTCTTACACACATAGACACGCGCGTGATAACTCCCTGTGAAAATTAGTGGATACACTGTCCACTTTTAAATCTAGACTCTCTCCTGAATATTATTATGGAGAAAAAATATCTCACATAGTGAATGATAAGTCTGATCATCTTCATATCCTGCTCTCGCCCTGTCCACCGAAGTCATAATTTCCTATTGTCTCACCTTTTTATGTTTATCTTATCTTGAACGGGGTGTGAGTGTTTAACGGTCGAAGCAAAAGGGTCAGGGGGATGGATGGTGGTTTGTTCGTGAATTTTCAGGATGTATATTCCAAGG
>NC_051409.1:14313579-14313979 GCF_015228065.2 Penaeus monodon | reverse complement strand
ATATGATTGATGCAGTGTGTATGTGATTGAAGTTTTCATCTCGATCCGACAAGAATGGTCGTCCAGTGAAGTCAGGCATCTCTGCACGGACGGAGTTTTGTGTTGCGAGTTTGACCAACCAGTTGTCCTGGCTTCTCGCAAAAGTTTTGGTTTACTCCAGTGATCAATTGTCTACGATAGATGAATAATTAAACATAGGAACTTCTGGTGAGTTTCTTCAGTAGCATGCCAAGTTTGACAATCTGTAATTCCAGTTCAGCCTTACAGAATGAGTCGAAAAAAGTGAAATTAAACGAGAAAACACGCTGGTTCACTATCTGTTATTAGAACAGCAATTGTCTTTAAAGCATGTATCTTCAGGTATCAAGGCAGACAATAAATAGCCTGAAAAGGCTGCTAC
>NC_051409.1:14308269-14308903 GCF_015228065.2 Penaeus monodon | reverse complement strand
AATTCCACGAGACATTAACAATCTTTACAGCGAGTCTTAACAATCTTTAATAGCCTCAAGCACTTTTTAATAAGACGCTTACAAGATCTCATAGCTAAAAATCAAAGGCAGCTTTCTATTGACATACTATTGAGGATCTACTACTTACGATAAGCTATATGTTTATGGTTGATATGGAGGCATACGCTGGTGACTATACACTAAATCCGCTGCATTTTGGGCACTACGACCTGAATAAATTGTCTGTTAATAATGTTTCTGTTTATAATATAAACACTAGATTCCCGTTGCATTGTTCAGGTTTGTATTAGAGCTCTCTGAGTGCGATTAGCATAGATAAAGAACATATTCTTGATAGGGAACGATTTGAATATGGGAGAATGATTGCAGTCATGGATTTGCAAGATGAGAAACTGCAAGATGCAATTGCTGTTGAAAATTCTCTTGGAATCAGCGTTGAATTGTCTCGGCCTCGGAATTCAAATACTGTGTTGTTTTAGAGAGGAGACAGACAGGGAGTTATTTACGTCGACGGCGATAGACGACTGACAACAGATATTAGAGCATAATGAACTGCTTACAAATCATGGGCGTGTGTTCGCAATCCCTCAGTAAAGAGGAGTATCATTTGTGC
>NC_051409.1:14307847-14308228 GCF_015228065.2 Penaeus monodon | reverse complement strand
CGAGTTCTATGTAGTAATGTTTTCTAGATATAAGCAGGCACCTACAGTATGTGGTGAATTTCTTATTTTCGGTATGTATCAGGTGTCGAGAGCTGACATATACTCTATCGTTAAAAAAAATCTAACACTGATTACAGATATAGTGGTGCGAAGGTTATCAAGTTCTTGTACAGAAAATTTAAAATGGCCGTTGCGAGAAAATATTCTGTAAAACGTGTAAAAGGCTAGCATGTAACAGTTTTGGAGGAAGGGGAGGTCAGTTCTAGGCCTTTAAAAGCCGGGTGCTTCAGAGCTTGTAGTGCACTAGGCAACCAACTAGTAGAGTCTTCATAACTCGCAATGGAATCTGCAGTGCTAGCCTTCGGGCTAGTACAGTGATAG
>NC_051409.1:14303993-14305045 GCF_015228065.2 Penaeus monodon | reverse complement strand
TGCAGGCTTTTGATAAAGAAGGTATGTAGTTTGACTCTTCGAGTGTATATACATATTTCACTTCCCCATAATATGTGTGTTTGCTATGTAAATCGTTTTTTGTTGTCATCTGTGCATTTTTTTTAATGGGCGAGAATTGTAAAAATAAATAGAGCTTTGTTCTATCATTTTTTCGCTTTGTTTGATATATCAACAGATCTTAACAGTTGGTTTTGTTTCTTATTGTTATGTTAATTGAGTCCTGTCTCTGTTATTTCAGTACTAGGTCGGGGCGCCCAATGATGTTTGTGTATTCTCGCCCCTGGTGAACGATTCCGAGTAGTTAGAAGGAGAGGAGAAAAACACACCACCAGTATAGACATAACTAGTAATCTGGAGGAGGGCGATGACGGTGAATCATCTCCTATGATCACCACCCGAGAGTGGTATGCGCCTAATCCTGCTCGGGAAGAAAACAACAATGTGGAGACACGTGTGAGAGAACAAGGTTGCGAGCAGCGCCCGGCGGTGACTTCTCCCAAGAAATAAAACCCTCTCGCCAATGAAAAAAGTCCTCTGAACCCGGTGTGCTTACGCAGATCATAGCGGAATTCCCGTCGATTCACTCATTTTCAGAGACCCGCCAATGTTTGAAATCCCAGTGTCGCAGTGAATTTAGTCGTCTATGGCTAAATTTGTTAATAAAGGTTGCGCACTATGTACATATATCAGATCTTATATTTCTTCTAGTAATAATGTAAATGTTCTGAGATACGGTTAATTGACATCTACACGCGTATGGGTGAGAAATTTGTTATCAATAAGGGGTGGAAATTGCGTAGTCATTGTTTTTTTTCCCTTTTGCATATGCGCACACACACACAAAAAACGGGTGTAACTATGCCTATGAATTAGAATAAGTTCATCATTTACATTAATTGCGCATATGATTCAGAATAAGTCATTAAGGATATATACCAAATCTGAGAAGTTCACATGAATAAACTTTTTAAAAATGTATTAGCATGTATACATATACCTATGCTTGTTTCTCCCATTTCATAAGTACGTGC
>NC_051409.1:14302410-14302691 GCF_015228065.2 Penaeus monodon | reverse complement strand
CTATAAGCTAACCAGTCGACTCAAGATAATGAGGGAAATGTTACCCATACTTATAAAAAGTGAAAACCGAGCTGAGGATATTGGAAGGAAATCACATTGCAATCACTGGTGACATTGGACATCGAAATAGACTCAGGTGTATATATGCCGCTGACCATTTGGTCACATCTCAATGGGAATTAAAGTCTTTCATTCTAAAAACAGTTCAGTTAACCCATGCTCACACATCTGAAACAATCCGCTATGAGCTGGAACGTGTTACTGATGGATGACCGATAGGC
>NC_051409.1:14301897-14302390 GCF_015228065.2 Penaeus monodon | reverse complement strand
TCATTCTAGTGTCTGATAATGCTCCAGACATGACAACAACAGCACGTTTAATTAAATGGCATCACCCACCATGTTCGTACACACAACGAACTTGGTGGTGACACTTTGACAAAAATGAAGTGGAACAAGAGAGTAAGATATCTTGAAATACACTTCCATTGTTCTGTGAAGGCCACGAACAAGCTGAATTCAAGATGTTGGCAGGCGCTTGAACTCTACATGTCTGAATATTACATAGAGCAGTATGATGATGTAACAACCGTGCTTTGTCTCCTTTGAAGGAGTGATCTGTGACTGCTTCACAAGGCACTGAAGACAAAAAAAAAATGAAGAATATTTGAGCCTTTTGAAATGGTTACAGAAAAGATTAGTATTGATCAGCACTTACCGATTTCTAAATAATTCCAGTGACAAGAATGCTACTAGTAACAACAGATCTCTATACCTGTGTTACCTGATCAATGCCAGATGCATATCGGTATTCAGGTAGAGT
>NC_051409.1:14301437-14301814 GCF_015228065.2 Penaeus monodon | reverse complement strand
TTAAAGAAGAGATTCGCTAGTGTTAGGGCTAATTATCTATCGTCTTGCTGCATGCAGTTTGCTCGGCTCACGGTTCAAGGGAAATTGCCTTTAAAAATGTAAACCTTGCAGAACAGTTACAGAGGTGATGAAAAGAAATTAATTACATTGAAAATGGAATAACAACCACTGAATCAGAGCTATCAGCTTCCCACCAAACATCAAAAGAAAATGATGAAACAACTTCTGCATATGGTTCGACATGAAAATAATGGAGTCAGAGATTCATCGGATATCATCAGTGGAATCAGCTTTAGAAATGCGCCATTGTGTAGAGGAAAAGCTCCTTGGAAGATCAGAAGACCCACTAGACCAGTGGTTCTTAACCAGGGGGGCCA
>NC_051409.1:14301031-14301309 GCF_015228065.2 Penaeus monodon | reverse complement strand
CAAAATGCATAAAGGGTGGCGTGGTAGATAAAAGGTTAAGAACCACTGCACTAGACTTGGTAGACTCGCGGACGGCTTTATTCGCGCTTGTCTGAGCCAACACGTCAATACTATTTATATTCTAAAGCTGAGGAACGTATACAGGCGAAAGGAAACAAACTAAAACTCACATATGTGAATGTGTGTAAGACCAAAGTTGATAAACTTATATCAGCAAAGCAGAACAGACTGAAAAACAAAAGTCTCCACATATTCTTGTCCTTAAAAAAAAAAAAAAA
>NC_051409.1:14300007-14300754 GCF_015228065.2 Penaeus monodon | reverse complement strand
AACCGTAGTGCTTCCAATGTAATCAAAGTAAATTAGTTTACCTTTTTCAGTTAACAAGATGATTTTCTCTTAATTCAGTCTTCCTAAAACTGCCACAAAATGTGATTATTTCAAAAATATTTGTAATAATTATATCAAAACTATGTATTTCTAATAAAGTTGCAATATTCATCATCATTTTAAAGCCCAATACATTTCATATCAAGTCTCATCTAGGATAATGTAAACCTTATTATGTATATTACGAATACGTCATGCAATGGCAAATATATTTACAGCAAAGTCAGTCTTCGTTTATCTTTTACTATCAGTGGTATTTAACTGTAAAGTAATTGATACGTAGTGGATAACTCTTCTCAAAAGTAATTAGAAGGATGGTTAAATAAATAAATCATGTATCGCCACCACTTCTGCACTGTGGCCGTGTTTAATGAATATGTATAGAAAGTACTTAATAGGTACTTCAAAATACAAAAAAAAACACTGTTGTGGCAATTCTTTATGTTGTGCAAACATCAAAATAAAATTATGATATATGTAAGAAAAAATGTCATGTATTGGACACTATTTATGATATAAAACGTGTAAACTCTTCAAAAGAGGCATGGAAAGGATTATGTGAGTAACAATAATTTCATATAATACAGATGCTTACGATTATCCTATAGGTTAGTAAAGGCAGCAGCCTATGGCCCTTCGAGCTTGGGATCCCCCAGGCTTGAGGGGCCCTGCTAAAAAGCTTTTCAG
>NC_051409.1:14297866-14298976 GCF_015228065.2 Penaeus monodon | reverse complement strand
GATATCACGATTGACGTGAGAGTATACTTCGCAGTGATAAGCCATGGCAACAAATGAGACCTTGTACGTGAAAAGTCACGCATAATACCAAAAGTAACTTGTAATTATTTATGAATATACCTCTCCACATACTCTTAACATGACACTGATGGTCTGAACATTGAATGATGTCGCTGAGTTTATGTACAAACGAAACAAGTTAGAAAATAATATTAATGATATAACAAATTACTTATAAAATGTAAGTTCGTACAATGAAAGATTTTTAAAACATAGGATTCTCCAGATGGAGTATTAAAAACAAAGCAATTGACCTGCTGACATCCAAGACATACTGAAAAATCTTATACAGATTAAATAGGAAGTATGATAGTAATATTAAGATACTGTGGATTCTTACATCTCCAAGCAGTTTTATATGTAGGCTAAAATATTTATTTGCGTATAGTCTATTACGAAATATGTAGATGAGATAAGAAAAATAATAATCCGTTTGTGTAATTACATATCCGCATTCACGCTTCTGCGAACGCTCTTCCCAAAAGACAAATAGATTTAGAAAAGAGCCAATCAGAATACAGGATTTTATCTGCACGTGAAAAAGAATCGTTCTTATTGGTCCAAAACATCAGAATCTGAATCCCAGCCAAGCAACATGTTTCAGCGGTCGAGGGAACCACAATAACCCGTGTGTAAGAAGTAGTAAAGAGCAGCGATGGGGAAGGATAAAAGTGCTCAGCGAACCAAAGGAAATAAAAAGGTAATTGTGATCAGCATGAGGTTTTAATAACGTGTACTGTTTAATGAATAGTTGAGTAGATACGTAATGTGAGGATGAAATATTGTTTGTTTCAGTACTTTTGGGCCTTGGGTATGTCACCATATTACACCATGATTACTCCTTTTGAAAGCTGTTTCTCCTCAGAAAAAAATATTATTATCAAGGAACATTTTGAAGATTTTATATAGGGAGTATAGATTCTTTGCAGATTTCTTTTTGTCCTGTATTGTGGATTCACAATGTGTATGTAAATCATCACTAGCCATTTTCCTTAAAACAGGTAAATTACTTTAAAGCAACCATTGTTTCCCACAGCCACGTAGTGCAAA
>NC_051409.1:14294519-14294619 GCF_015228065.2 Penaeus monodon | reverse complement strand
TTTGGGCTGGTTATAAGTATTCCTGATTGTTAATAGCCAAAAGGTTGTTTGTGATTTTGTGTAAGACTGTACATCTGTATGCCTGTTTTCATGTCTCGAG
>NC_051409.1:14293895-14294197 GCF_015228065.2 Penaeus monodon | reverse complement strand
TGTCATATTGAAGGAGTCTGCAGTCATCTTCAGTATTAATTGGTAGAAATAAAAGACTGCCTTGCAGGATGCCAGAAGAGACAGAGACAGATTCAGAAGATGCACCATCCAGCAGGACTTACTTTACCATCTACATAAAGAACAAATCATTTTGTATTTTTTTCCTCATTGGATACCACAGGTCCTTTTTAGGCTAATAATGACAAAGAAGCAAAGTTTTCATTGTACTTTTCTATAAGAAGTAGAGAAGTAAAAATTAGATTGGTGATATTATCAATATGATACAGAAAAGGATACAAATA